>NC_059372.1:8400287-8585287 GCF_019703515.2 Myxocyprinus asiaticus
GTCCAAAAGTCACATTTAGGCAGCTTAAAAGTAATTCAAGACTCCAGTCGATCAATGAATGTCTGGATAAGAGCTCTATCTTCTTCTAAAAATCTTCATTTATGTTCTGCTGAAGAAAGGCGGTCATACACATCTGGGATGGCATCAGGGTAAGTGAATAATGAGAATTTTGATTTTTGGGAGAACTATTCCTTTAAGACATTTTCCAAAACCATGTCATGTGATTTTTGTTTTGTTTTATTAGTCTACAAAAGGAATCAAATCTACTCAAATACTGTATGTATTCTGAACATTAACACTCTTCTATACATCCATCTTTGCATTAGTATCAGTGTCATTACAATAACAGAGTATAACTGGAGCATATTATGGCAATGTATAGTGTGTTGGCGCATTAGCGGTATGAATTCAGAAAGTAAAAATGACAAATTAAAAATTTTCAACCGCATATATTATTTTAAATCATCATCGAGTGGTTAAAACAGCATCTTTTACTGACCTCATGTGAATTCTACTCATAGAATGAGGCATAAAGTCATTGATAATACATTTTTAAGGTTTTACATGTAACGTCCTCATATTTAAATGCTGCTCTTAACACCTCCCACAGCAGTGTGACTGGTGTCTAAATGTTTGCAAACAGTATATCGTTGCTCAGCTGTTTAGAACTTCTTTTTAACCCTGAACGACGAGGAACTTCTCCGGAAGTATATTTGGGCCTTGAGTAGGGCTGGGCGATTAATCAAATATTCTTATAATTTTGTATAATTCGCTAGCAATCTAGTAACAGCTGCACCATTTGATTGACATGCGGCGTATGTGTGTGTGCAGAAAATGCTCGTGTTCCGAGAATGCTCATGCTAATGCGCATCTGAACGGTCAAATACGTTTCAAAATTCCGCCAAAATGCCCGTCTTGGTGAGGTATTCATGTAAACACAGAGAGTGATGTCTAAAGTGAACGTAAACAGTGGAGAAAAAGCGGATTTGTATTAAAATGATGGACTTGTAAGTGTAAATATAAGCTTATAGACCTGCTGCCTTCTAGTGTAGTGTGTCATTTTAATAATCAAACAACCATAACAAGAAAACACTCACTGCTCTTGATTGGGTAACTTTAGTAGCTTTAAAAAGTATTAATGTATTATAATCATACAGTGAAGACCAGTAGTATTTTTATGTTGCATTTTATTCTGAATGTTTACATGAATACTTGACAGCCAAATGCTGTTAAAACCTTTTAAAGCTGTTAAAAAAATTTTTTTTCTTAAGTTGTATTTTTTTCTTCTATTATTTTTTATCTATTTCTATTCATTGCTGTTTTTATTTGTCATTTTATTACTGACCGTTTACTAGTCTTGAATAAGAACTTGAAACCATTCTTTCATAATTAATATTAGTTAGTGTTATTATTTGTTGCGGTTTTGAAGCTGGTATTGAGAATAGTCAAATTTCACTACAGACCACTGAAATTTTGATATTGTGATAATGTATAAACTTTATTGCACATGGTAGATCTTGCTGCAATAACATGAAGAAAAAGTAGATCTCATTCCATAGAAGTGTGAGAACCCCTGCTGTAAATGATGGCGGCTTTCCTTTATTTGACTACCATACGTAACATAAAATAATTATCAATAGACAATAGCAAACGCAAGATGTTTCCAAAGTCAATGTGTAATCGTGTTAAATAATCGTGATCTCAATATTGACCAAAATAATCATGATTATGATTTTTGCCATGATCGAGCAGCCCTAGCCATGTAAAAAAAAAAAAAAGTCTGGGTTTGGGTGGAACAACAGCACGTTGAGTAGCCTAAATGATGACAGAATTGTCATTTTTGGGTGAACTATCCCTTTAAGTCAGTTGTAAATATGCAGATATAACAAATGGGACACTGTTTACCAAACCATGTTGCCCAAGTCGAAAAAAAGTCACGAGTAAACAGCAGTTGCGTGAGATCTTTGTTCACTGTTGTTCTGATTAAAGCTCTTACATTTCTGGTCTCTCATCAGATAAGAATGAATCCACTTTTACAAGAAAGAGTGCTATTTGTGAAATATTGAAAATAGAGGCTTGTAATTTATTTACTGTTAACATTTCAAAGCACACGACAAAGTGAAATCAGATGCGAGGTAGAACAACGACAACACTGTATAGGCTTTTTTCATGTTGATTTCATTTTTTTACACTAAATTCTTTGTGTACCTATAAAAATCATACAAAAACTATCATAAAGTATAAAAACACATATACATATAGAAACTAGGCAATAAAAACCTACTTGTTTTACAGGACAGCCCTTATAACATGCTCATAATAGCAACCAGCTCAAATCAGAGGCAGAAATTACAAGCTAAATATATCATGACCACTGATAAGTTCTATATATACACAGATCAGCCACAACATTAAACCTACCTGCCTAATATTGTGTATGACCCCCTCGTGCCGCCAAAACAGCGCCAACCCGCATCTCAGAACAGCATTCTGAGATGATATTCTTCTCACCACAATTGTACAGAGCGGTTATCTGAGCGGCCGTTTACACGACAACATTTTCAACTAAAAATGGAAAACTTGTTATGCATTTTGGCTGTTCATTTACACGACAATGGTGTTTTGGGGCCTGAAAACGCGAACTTTTGAAAACGGGTTTCAAAGTGCACGTTTTTGAAAACGATGCCGTTATCGTCTCTGTGTAAGCATACAAAAACGCGAATTTGTGAAAACGATGACGTCATGCGCACGCGTATTACGTGTTATATAAAGAATGGTGGATTGATAGGCATCAATTTGAGATGTATAATTATCAATGAATACTGGTGTCTGTGCAAATAACAATAATTAACTATTTATTTATTTGGAGTGTTTTGTATAGAGTGTGAACATTGTACAGTAGGCAGAACCTGCAATTTGAAAATCTTGAAATTAATGTATGGATTCAGATGGGAAAAATGTATTTATTTACTTAATTTTATTTGATGTACCTTTACCCTGCAATTCATTCACCCACCACTTATGTATATAGCCTATAGACAGATATGTGATGCCATGTACAGTGTTAAATGATATGCTTAGAATATGAAAACATGAGGCAGTGAAAATGCATGTTAGATCCAATGTACACAAGACCTCTCTCTCCGTCAGAAGATATCCATATATCAGAGTTCTGTCTGATATCCAAAACCAGTTAATATCAACAGCTTATGTTAACTTACTCTCCTACCAGCCCAAGAGTCAGCAGGGGGAATACAGAAGAAGGCAGGAGATAAAGTGATGGTAAAAATGAGCAGAGTTTATTGAATAATCTAGAGAGTTCAGTCTATAAGCATGCACGCGAGTACTTCAAAACAACACGCGAGACATTCAAAACTACAATGGCGGACTACAGGACTGTGTTTGTGCTGCTCAAGATTTTGAGTTTATTGACGCTTCTGCAGCAAAGTAAACGTAGTAATAAAGCAACCTCATCGTCCGTCCAGACAAAATTGCTTGATGCTTTCGCCATCTTCATTGTTTGTATTCACCGCTCTGTGGAAGAATGCTTGTGTGTCCAGGCGCGTATTGCTTCTTTACAAAGTGACATCGCCAACTACTGGCCTGGCATGCATAATACAGCATTTTTAGTCATTTTCGCAGATCCGTGTGAACGGGCATCATTTTGACAACGTTGTCATCTGTACGCAAAACTTTTCAAAAAGGCAAAGGAAAAACGTTTCCGTTTTTAGTACATCCTTGTCGTGCAAACGTACCCCGAGTTACCGTAGACTTCGGTACCAGTTCAAACCAGTCTGGCCATTCTCTGTTGACCTCTCTCATCAACAAGGCATTTTCATCCACAGAACTGCCACTCACTGGATGTTTTTTGTTTTTGGCACCATTCGGAGTAAATTCTAGAGACTGCTGTGCGTGAAAATCCCAGGAGATCAGCAGTTACAGAAATACTCAATCCAGCCCGTCTGGCACCAACAATCATCCATGCGATTATCTAATCAGCCAATCGTGTGGCAGCAGTGCAGTGCATAAAATCATACAGATACGGGTCAGGAGCTTCAGTTAATGTTCACATCAACCATCAGAATGGGGAAAAAATTAGATCACAGTGATTTCGATCATGGCATGATTGTTGGTGTCAGATGGGCTGGTTTGAGTATTTCTGTAACTGCTGATCTCCTGGGATTTTCACACACAGCAGTCTCTAGAATTTACTCAGAACGGTGCCAAAAACAAAAAACATCCCGTGAGGGGCAGTTCCAGGTCTGGCCTGTATCAGGCGATACAGGCAGCCGCCTAGGGGCCCAACGTACCTGGGGGGCCCCACGAACATAAGCAAAGTAAATGAACAAGTCATAAAATTCGGGAACATTAATGACTTTTATTTTGAAATTCTCCGCAGTTCAATTGCTTCTAAAGCGCACACACTGAGGCGCGACCAACACGAGGACCTGATCATTTAACATACAATTCACAATGACGGTGAAAACTAAAAACAACAAAGTATAAAATGACAAAGTTAAAATCGGCAAGTAAAGCCAAGCAGTTCACACTAAAATGCATAATTTATTCATAACGCAAAGCATTGCTGGGAACTGGAGCGCGGCTTCTCATCAAAGTATTATTAGACACAGATTGCACCTTGTTGAATAATGCTCAAGTCTCACAGAAACACAGAAAATAAGTTATGAAAAATATTGCTTTGTGGCTATTTGAGTCTTTGAAGCTAATTTTGTGTAAAGGATAACAGAAACAGCGCTTGATGAATCATTAGGGCTTTTCACATTTTCTCAAGAATAATCTACTGGGGAAGAAATTCAGACACTATGGATATAAACACGCAAAAAAAAAAAATAACAGAATAAACATATGAGCAATTAATCTGGAAAATAACAAAACCATCCTATCTGCAAAGATCTCTGCTCTAAGGTATGTGTTTATTCTTTACATTTGTTTACAAATATATATTTCGAAATGTTGTGTTTATAGGCCCCATTTAAAATATATAATTGTTTCAACTTTTATTCAGTTTTGCACACATTCTGGCCAACTTAGTTTTCATTGATTTTGTTGCTCTAAATAAACGTTTACGCATAGTTATGTGGGTTGAAATGGAATTTCAAGCATTGTCAGCAGTATCCTATACAATTAAAACTATTTAAAACTGCATTTTCTTATTTTGTGTAACTTTAATGGGTAACACTAACATTTGTAAAAGTTAACATTAGTTAATACAGTATGAACAAACAATAAACAATTGTATTTTTATAAACTGACATTAGCCAAGATTAATAAATGCTGGAAAACTGTATTATACACTGTAAATAATACCTAATGCAAACCTTATTGTACAATGTTACCCAGTAATTATCATACTTGCAGTTTCCATGACCTCATATTAATTGAGACACTGGTTTATTTGTACTTCTAGAAAAAAGTTGGAAGGCCATCAAAATAAGACGATAAAATGGTGACTTGTCATGGCACCTAAAATACACATATTCCTTTATGCATGCATGTTAACCTAACAAAAGCTATTGGACACGTTATTTGTCATCTACCGAGCTATACAGTATAGTGTTTCTTTTTTAGTGCTTTCTATTAAAAAAATCTGCTCATCACATTTGCACATTCGGTGGGCCCATTTTCATGATTTCACCTAGGGCCCCACAAACCCACGGGCCAGCCCTGGGCCTTTCTGTGGACAGAAATGCCTTGTTGATGAGAGAACCACCACACATTATTGCGACCACGAGGAAGTTACCCATGTGACTATACCCTCCCTGCAACTGGGCCAGTTTGGTTGCTTAGGAGACCTGGCTGGAGTCACTCAGCACACCCTGGATTTGAACACGTGACTCCAGGGGTGATAGTTAGCATCAATACTCACTGAGCTACCCAGGCCCCCCCCCCCATATGTTCAGAACTTCTTAAACTACTTCATAGAGTTCTCATCAAATGCAGCAATGACAGCTTTGCAGATCCTTGGCATTCTAGCTGTCAGTTTGTCCAGATACTCAGGTGACATTTCACCCCACACTTCCTGTAGCACTTGCCATAGATGTGGCTGTCTTGTCGGGCACTTCTCACGCACCTTACAGTCTAGCTGATCCCACAAAAGCTCAATGGGGTTAAGAGCCATAACACTCTTTTCCAATTATCTGTTGTCCTATGTCTGTGTTTCTTTGCCCACTCTAACCTTTTCTTTTTGGTTTTCTGTTTCAAAAGTGGCTTTTTCTTTGCAGTTCTTCCCGTAAGATCTGCACCCCTGAGTCTTCTCTTTACTGTTGTACATGAAACTGGTGTTGAGCGGGTAGAATTCAATGAAGCTGTCAGCTGAGGACATGTGAGGCATCTATTTCTCAAACTAGAGACTCTGATGTACTTATCCTCTTGTTTAGTTGTACATCTGGCCTTCCACATCTCTTTCTGTCCTTGTTAGAGCCAGTTGTCCTTTGTCTTTGAAGACTGTAGTGTACACCTTTGTATGAAATCTTCAGTTTTTGGCAATTTCAAGCATTGTATAGCCTTCATTCCTCAAAACAATGATTGACTGATGAGTTTCTAGAGAAAGCTGTTTCTTTTTTGCCATTTCTGACCTGATATTGACCTTAAGACATGCCAGTCTATTGCATACTGTGGCAACTCAAAAACAAACACAAAGACAATGTTAAGCCTCATTTAATGAACCAAATAGCTTTCATCTGTGTTTAATATAATGGCAAGTGATTTTCTAGAACTAAATGATCAATTTAGCACGATTACTCAAGGATAAGGCGTTGGAGTGATGGCTGCTGGAAATGGGGCCTGTCTAGATTTGATCAAAAAGGACTTTTTTCAAATAGTGATGGTGCTGTTTTTTACATCAGTAATGTCCTGACTATACTTTGTGATCAGTTGAATGCCACTTTGGAGAATTAAAGTACCAATTTCCTTCCGAAACAGCAAAATCTGTACATTATTCCAAACTTTTGGCCGCCAGTGTATATAATTCCCAATCAGAATGAGTTAACAGAAGTAATATGACTAATAATTTAAGACAATGTAATTGTTAAATATTATTATATTTAAATACAATATAAGTTTATATTTAGATATTTGTTTGAATATAAATATATCTATTTCTCATAAAGTCTAAGTTAGATTAAATGCTGATTTAATGTGGATGTTTGTGTTTTTAAGTACCAATTCAGGCCCAAATCTCTTAACAACACAAACAAGAGCCAGCAAAGTGTTCTGTTTACATGTAGCCAATATTTAAGCACATTACCTAACTATATACAGTTTTAAAATTACATTTATTTGGCTTTTAAAGATGTTCAAAGATGAGATTTCTGATCAGCTCAGACTGAGGCCTACACACAGGGCAACACCCCTGAACAAAACACAACAAAAATAGCTTGATTTCACATTCAAACTCAATCCCAGAACCCTTAAAATGGTCAAAATATAACCTAGAGACATATAATATGAGGTACTAACATCACCATGCGAGTTAATTGAACATATATTTACAATGATGATGTTAGCTGCGTCTTGTTTGAATGTAGATCAGTTCACTCACATGTCAAAAATCGTAAGTTTCGCCTCTTTCTTTCAGCGACGATCAGATTTGGCTCATCTGCTGGTAACCGGATGACCGATCATTGTTCGTTTATTGATGTAGATTGATCGCTAAAGAGTACATTTGCTCGACAGAGATGAACACAGCGCTGTTTTCAACGCTGTTCTTTGATAATCAGACCGTTGCTGATGTGTTCGAGTACGTCCGATCTGCGCAAGAGCTGCGCAGAACCGTTCAAAAATACAAATCTCGAATGTCGTCAGATCTCTGGTCGTATTTTACTGTTAAACTTGCTGAGAAAAATATATATTATCTATGGTGCTTTCCATTCCCAAGGGCTCATCCCTATGCCCAAATCACTTCAGAAGGTTTGCCCTCCAGAAGGAGAGCTTCGAAGGTTTGGATGGTGTGCGCTAAAATTATAAATAATTCGGAACGCACTTTAACGCCATCTATCCAAGCCAAAGGAGTATGGAGTTATATGTATGCCACAATTCTGCGTGCACAAAATTATTGAGCGCGCAATATAATATTTTGAGAGCACAAAAATGTTCAGTGTGCGCAAAATGACACTTTGAGCGTGCAAGATTTTATTTTGAGCACACAAAAATGTTCTACGGGTGCAAGATGATATTTTGAGCGCTCAAAAAGGTATTTTGCAAGCACGTTTTGTAAAGCAATGTGTCTTCTTGCACAGATGAATTCAAATCAATTTTGCACTTATAATGAATAAAGTTTATTTGAATGTGAAACTGCACAGAATTCTGAAATTTGCATAACTCCACTGTTTTGTTTTTTTTCTTTCTTGTGTGTGCAAGATCTGAATGAATGAATGTTACATGTATGACACTACACCCAAAGTGCTTTACACAGTGAACAGGGGACTCTCCTAATCCACCACCAGTGTGCAGCATCCACCTGGATGATGCAACAGCAGCCATAGTGCACCAGTACACTCACCACACACCAGCTATTGGTAGAGAGGAGAGAGTAGATTTGAGTTATAGAGCCAGTTAATGGATGGGATTTTTAGGAGGCCATGATTGAGAAGGGCCAGTGGGGGGAATTTGGCCAGGACACCAGGGTTACACACTACTCTTTATGAGAAGTGCCCTGGAGAGTCAGGACCTCTGTTTAATATCTCATCCAAAGGACAGTGCCTTTTTACAGTATAGTGTCCCCATCATTGTATTGGGACCCACACAGACCCTGCTGGCCTACCTAATACATCTTCCAGCAGCAAACTTAGTTTGCCCCAGGAGGTATCCCATCCAGGTACTGACCAGGCTCAACCCTGCTTAGCTTCAGTGGGCAACCACTCTTGAGCGACAGGGTAATATGGCTGCTGGCAATTTCACTGGCTCTCACTCGCTCTCTCCTCCTACACACTATGCGTGCACCCATAGCTTTGACTGCTTGTTTGCTCAACAAGGTCACAGCATTATAATGTGCCAGAATGGCTGGCTAGACCACATATCATACAGCTAATAAAAACAAGAGGAAGAGGACAAGGGGATAGTTTGTTTTCAAAAAAGGAAATATGTAACACACTATGACCACATGAAAGCAGCCCTTTTGTTGACTTATCTGTTTTTATTTAACCTTTATGTAATATATTTTTTAGTCTGTACACTGCCAATAGGCTTACTAGCTAGGCAAGGCAAGGCAAGTTTATTTATATAGCACATTTCATACACAATGGCAATTCAAAGTGCTTTACATATAAATGATCCATTTTCTTTCTGATGAAGAAAATCCAAGATAGAATGAAAATAAATTTTAAAACCAATCAAGAACAAGAAATGAGATTACAAATGATTAAAATGAATAAAAAAAGAAAAGAAAAAGAATACAGAAATGAAATGATGCAGTGCAATCAGTAACACAGTGATCAGTCAGTAAATGCACAGTTAAACAGATGTGTTTTCAGTCTGGATTTTAATGTGGTTACTGTTGGAGCACATCTGACCTCTTCTGGAAGCTGGTTCCAGCTGCGGGTGGCATAATAGCTAAACGCTGTCTCCCCTTGTTTTGATTAAACCCTCTGAATGTCTAACTGACTTGATCCTAATGATCTGAGAGGTCTGTTAGGTTTATATTCAACAAGCATATCTGAAGTGTATTTAGGTCCTAGGCTATTGAGCGATTTATAAACGAGTAATAGTACTTTAAAATCTATTCTAAATGTAACTGGAAGCCAGTGTAAAGACCTGAGGACTGGAGTAATATGCTCAGATTTTTTGGTTCGGGTGAGAATCCTGGCAGTGGCATTCTGAATGAGCTGCAGGTGTCTAATGGTCTTTTTGGGAAGGTCAGTAAGGAGTCCATTGCAGTAGTCCACCCTGCTAGTGATGAATGCATCTGTATGACTGGATACAAAATGTCTAATTCTGGCTATATTTTTTTAGATGATAGTAGGCTGATTTAGTTATTGCTTTGATGTGACTACTGAAACTAAAGTCTGACACCAAGATTCCTTACTTGATTTTTTTGTCTTTAGACCCTTGGAGTCAAGGTATGTATTCACCTTTGGAATTTCGCCTTTGTTGCCAGATACAATGACTTCTGTCTTGTTGTTGTTTAACTGAAGGAAGTTTTGGCACATCCATCTATTAATTTCATCAATGCACTGGCACAGAGAGTCTATGGGGCTGTAGTCACTTGGCGATAGGGCTAGATAGATCTGGGTGTCGTCTGCATAGCTATGGTATGCAATTTGGTTCTTTTTCATAATTTGGCCTAGTAGGAGCATATACAGGTCGAACAGGAGCGGTGCAAGAATTTAGCCTTGTGGGACTCCACACGTCATGGATGTCCACTCAGATTCATAGTTGCCTATGTTCACATATAAACCCCTCCCTTCTAGATAAGACCTGAACCAGCTGAGGACTATTTCTAACAGACCTTTTTTCAGACAATTAAACATATTTTGGAAAAATTATGTGGGGAGTGTGTCAAGACAGCAGGTTGATGTTTTAAGATGCTGTACTATTTCTTCCAGAGTTTTGCCATCAATTGCCTCAAAATCAGACATAGTGACTAATTTCTGAAAGTTTTTATGGTGGGTGCTGTCTGACCTTAGTGCAACATGAGGACGAGCTGATCGCCATTCTAACATCATTTATCTTCTTCTTGAAAAAAGATGCAAACTCATTGCATTTGCTGTCAGAGAGAATTTCACAGGGAACCTGTGTTGGAGGGTTTGTTAGTGTCTCTACAGTAGCAAAATGAGTGCGGGAGTTTTTTTATTTTGCTGTTAATAATGTTTGAGAAGAAGGTCTGCCTAGCTGTGCCCAGTTCCAAGTTGAAAGCATGAAAGCTGCCTTTATAGACATTATAATGGACTTCAAGTTGTGTTTTCCGCCACATTCGTTCTGCTTTCCTGCATTTTCTTTTCATGTTTTTCACTGCTGTTATGTTTCTCCAAGGTGCTTTATGCCTGCCAGTGATCATCCTGACCTTTACAGGAGCAATGCTCTCAGTAGCATTTTTCACTTTTGAGTTAAAGTTATCGAGGAGAACATAAGCACAGTCTGCGAATATATTCGGTTTCAAAGATATAGCCTTGATAAATTGCACACTAGTATTCTCATTTATGTACCTCTTTTTGACAGAGACAAATATAACTTCAGTGGCAGGAGAAATCAATATTTCAAAGAAAACACAGAAATGGTCAGATAGTGCGATGTCCTTAATAATAGTGGATGAAATGTTCAGAGCTTACAATCTGGCTAGCTCTCTTAGTATGGCTCTCTTGGCTAGTATTTGGTTATCTAGGTTACCAAGTTACACTTACATAGCTACTAGCTTGGCCATGTTAGCTACCACTTTCATCTGAAATTATATTAATTTAATCTCTCCCATGTGTAAAACTCTTTTAGACTAACGTAATAGTGTAGTTTTGGGGGAACTTAATTTGACTTCTATCTATCCTACAGGATATTCTGAGATAGCAGTTTATTAAAATAAAAGTGACCTGATTACAGTCTACCATGAATCAGCCACCACTGAACCTTCTTCTTTTTGTTATTATTATATGAAATATAATTTTCTTTAATAAACATGTTTAGTACATCTTCATTAGTGTGTCCTCTCCTATTTTTTCGACAGCCTTGTATACTATAAATATTATGAATATTATAAATATTGCCTAAATTAACATTCTATTCTAGATAATAAATTAGGAAAGCTGTTTATGTTTGCATTTCAAAGCTGTGGGTTATCTTGAAATGTTCAGTATGCTGTTTTTATGACGTTTATGCGTTCTACCACAACCCTTCTGGCAAAATGGATTGATTAAGAAATGGAAGAAAAGTAAAAGAGGCTAATTATGTCTCCTGTCATAGTTGGGGTAAATTAAATGTACAGTATATTGAACATCAATTGTTTAAGACTGCATAAAGTTTTTAAAAATCCTTAGCATTGCATGATCCAAGGCTACTATATTTTGAAAAACTTACATTGCAGTAAGTGAAGCCTTACAGTATTCCTGGTATGTCTATAATGGGGTAAATATATTTTGTAATGATAACTGCATACAATATATAAAGTGTGTACTAACTTTGAGCATTGTACATGTTGGCTCTTTTGCTACATTTACACTGAGATGTTCATGGTTGCTGTTGCTACCTCAACTGTCTAATCACAGAGCGCTTGAAAGCAGCTTCTAATAGCCAATCCTGATGTAGGAGGCAGACTTTTCGGAATACGGTTGGAAAAGCAATCTAGCAGTCTAAAGTTCCGAGTGCACACAGAGGGCATATGAGGAGAGAGAACAAGTCAGATATTGCACGTGTAAAAAAATAAATAAAAAACAAAAATATTAATCTTATCAAGAAGATACATTGCTTTACAAAACTGAGTTCAAGCACGTACAAAATAACTTTTTGTGCACTCAAAATATCATCTTGTGCTCACAAAGTTTTTTTGTGCGCTCAAAATATCATCTTGCACGTTCAAAATATCATCTTGCGCCCACAGAACATTTTTGTGTACTTAAAATATCATTTTGCACGCTCAAAATACAATTTTGCGCACGCACAATTTTGGCACATATTTAACTCCATAATAGAGCCGCTGCCGTTTCATTAAGGCTGACATTGATGAACATGACCTGCAGCTAATCAGAAATATTTACACGATTTTGCATCACCAACTGCTTTCAGAATAGAAATTGAAAATAAATTATTTAAATCTTTAAGCTTCATGTTTAAAAATGTGTGTTTTATTTAAATAAAATAAAAAAGAAACCAACAAACAAATGTAGCCTACAGTGCATTTATTAAATAAATAAAATTGCACTTTGTAATATTATTATAAACTCCTTTAGAATAACTGATCCAGCAAATTTACATTAAAGTAACACAAGCATTAACCAGTTAAAAAAAAAAAAAAAAAAAAAAAAAAAAAAAAACAGGGGTTTAAAATCATTTTTAAAACTTCGTTATAACAATTAAAAGCTTTTATAAACTATAGAGATGAAGGGATGTCACATGGTTTGCTTATATTGCAGTTGCAGTGACCTCCATATTTGTGACATGCTCAGGTCCGCTTGGCAGCGAAGTGTCCATCTGTTGAACCCTACGGAAACGCCCGTTTCGAAGGGCCCTTCGAAGTAGCTGTTTATGAGCCCTTCGGTTTGGAACGACCCTTCAACATGGCGGCCACGATCGTTCCCCCTTTGAAGTGCCCTTCAGAGGCGAATTTATCCCATTTAGAACGCAGGACTAATGTCTTCAAAAGGATGTGATATTTAAAGGTGCACTCAGTAACTTTTGTCTTTGTGTCATGTTGGACTTACAGTGACACCTAGAGGCTTGGATGCAGCATCATTTCAAATCAATAGTTTTCAGTTTCAGATGCCATTGTAGATATTAATTATTTACAGTCAGCCATGATTACTTTAATCAATGAGTGAAAGTGTCAAATAACAGGACGTTTACTGAGATTAAGCGAGTAGTATTCAGCTGGTCATGTGGTCATTTTGCATTTTAAAAATTATTAAAATATTATTTATATCCTGCCAGCAATAGGATGTAGGTCATGTAGGTCCATATAATGCAAGTAAATGGTGGCTAGAACTTTGAAGCTCCAAAAAGCACATAAAGGCCACATAAAATTAGTCCACACGACTCCTGTGGTCTTTAGAATTGATAAGATATGTGTGGGTGAGAAACAGATCAATATTTAATATATAGTCTTTTAGTCTAGTCTACTATAAAGTCTTTTTTTTTTACTATAAATATTCTTCCCTGCCCAGTAGGTGGCGATATGCATAAAGAATGTGACTAGTCAAAAACAAAGGAAGAAGAAAGTGAAAGTGGAGATTTATAGTAAAAAAAAGACTTATATATTGATTTGTTTCTCACCCACACCTATCATATTGCTTCTAAATATATAGATTTAACCACTAGAGTTGAATGGATTACTTTTATGCTATCTTTATATGCTTTTTGAACCTTCAAAGTTCTAGTCACCATTCACTTGCATTGTATGGACCTACAGAGCTGAGGTATTCTTCTAATAATCTTTGTTTGTGTTCAGCAGAAGAAAGAAAGTCATACACATCTGGGATGGCATGAGGGTGAGTAAATGATGAGAGAATTTTCATTTTTGGGTGAACTATCCCTTTAGTTAATTTTAAACCGTTTTATTGGTAAAAATGAAATATTCAAAGCTGATTAGATGGATGATTTAATAGTTTGTTATCACATGTAACACAAATTGTTTACACATTTCTAAAGTGAAAGATTTGGGGGTTTTTTGTGCATAGAAGGAGGCATGATGATTATCATTAGTCAAAGTGATTGTGCTTTTATTTTCAAGTGTCACTAGATGGCAGAATTGTTTTTCAAAAAGAGGAAAACAGATGATTGTCCTTAGGGATTAGAAGTAAATCTGTCAACATAACCAAATAATTCAAATAGAAAAGGACTCTATATTTGTTGCAAGTGGGTCAGAATATATAGTAGTCCCATTTAGAATCAGACGTTATTCTATTAAACTGCGAACAGAATCTCAACACCTGGCATAGAACTTCAGATTATCATGTTGGCATTTGTCCATTTATGAGAACAGAACTACATTAATCTACATTAAGGAGGCAGAGCAGTTCTAAACAGATGCCATCCTTTTCATAGAATGTGAAATTCACACTGCATAACTGTAGGTTTTTGCATAATTTACTAACATACTTTGACCCATTTGGCAGATGTTTTTATCCAGAGCAATTGAAAGTTCAATAAAGTTATACCTTTTTTTTTTTTTTTTCACCAATATACAGTATGAGCTACAGGAAAAGCATATTCACTAGACTATTCACTAGTGCAATCCAAGCGGTTTTTTGTTTGTCACTGTATTACACTTAATGTTGCTGGATGTTATTTTTTACATCTGTGCTCAAGGGAGTGCTGTTCCATTGTGACTCCAATAACTCTTCACTGATGGAGGAGGGGGGGAGGTGCATGGCCTTGCAATGCAGAGATAATCAGTTGATGTGTGCAATCGTATGTAATACATTGCATTAAATGAGAGGAATTCCTAAATTAGAACAGAAAAGAATACTTTATTCCCTGTGGCTTTTTTATGCTTGGTTGGATATGCTGTATTGATACAATCTTCAGTGTGTGTGTTCCCATGCGTGGGTGTCATATGCATGAAATCAATGAGTGATAATTTTACACAGTCATTTATTAGACCTTACTTTCCTCAGATGTTTTAAAAACCCCAATATAAAACCCCACAGGAAAATTCAGAGGGAACTCATGGCGAATATTCTTCAGGGTTTGTGGACTACAATCTGAACAGCTCTATAGTCTAAAATGGACATCATTTCAGGATATCAAAGGATATCATTTTAGCAGCGAGTTTCTTTTTAACTTCACTCTCACAGAATATAAAGTGCAGCATTAAAAAGAGACTGCTTTTTTGCTGGTTTCACACGCATTCAACATCCGCCCTCGCCTTCTTCTCCAACAGAATTTTGGAGAAGGGTATAGCTGCAGGCACTGCTCCAAAAAGGGGAGTGAGCTCCAAATCGCCATTGAAGATATAGGGAGCCCCTAGCCTAATCCTTTCCCTAACCTTAACCGTGAGTGGAAGTGACACCCCTTTTGGAGTTGGCGCAACCCCCTTTTGGAGTAACCCCGCCCCATTTTGTTGTAACCCTGCCCTCTTTGGGAGATTCCGCCCCCATCTGGAGGTCTCCGGCCTACAGCTATACCTACTTGGAATTTTGCCGTGCAAAGGTAAATGTGACCGCGTCTTTAGGCGGAACTTCCTTTTCTACACCCGCCATCTTGGGTGTTCCAATTTCTCCCATTTCAGTAGAAGTGGACCGTCTCTGGCTAAATAATCTCTGGTAATAAACAGTATGCGTCTTTGCGCATCCTGGCAATGGATCCTTTTCACACATCCTTTTGCGAAGCAGAAGTCATCATAATTGGATAAACTTGAATGGCGGTGAATGCGGGACCACAGCAAATACAATTTTTGCTCACCCATTTGCTCCAACAGCAAAAGAAAAAATCATCGATTACTCTTTCACAGCTTTGCAAAAGATGATAAAAATATACAGCGCTGGAAAACAGCAGTAAGAAGAGAGAAACAGGCCAAATTTTCTGCTTTTTATTTTTCGGTTATAGATAAGGTGTCCAGGATTTTTTCAAGGCCAAGGTGGCAACCCTACACGTAAGGCACACAGAAAAGCGAAGTATACCCATAACCATAATTCAAACTGAAAAATGAAATGTATTATTGAAAACTACACACTTTTATGAATTTCTTTGAAGTTCATCCCTTTTTTATTGTACTTCCTTAAATTTACATTTTTGATTTACAATTCTGCATCCTGTTTGCTACTTCAATTCCATTTGAGTATATCAATTCTGAATGGCCCACATCCCTGTTATCCATCAGTCTCCATCTCACCCGTCTGACTCACCAAACTTCCCTTTAATTCGTACTTTTTCATTTATTGGCACTATTTCAGATTCCATTCCCCAAGCCCTCCAGGATGATGGTAGTTTATGAACCATCATCCAAGGCACAGAAACTTGTTGGAGCGTTCCCTCAAGGGATCTCCGTCTAACATGGTTTTCTCTACTCCTTCATACAGACCCAAACTGCTCGTGTGGCCTCGTTTTTTCGAGCCGGCCTTATTGTCAGCAGTTTTTCAACACACCCGTCACTTGCAGCCACCTGGTAGCAATAAGATAGCATCAATGGTAGAGGAAGAGGAGGCAACTAAAGTGGGGCGTTGTGAACGCACACACACACTGACTCTCTGGCATGAAAGTACTCCATATTTATCTTCTCCAGTTGTATGGGTCTGCATGCGAAGCAAATATCCTCCGTCATTGTTTTTCTATTTATACAACAAAAATAGAAATAAACAGATTGGAGCTGGATCCCTGCTGCAATTACACTAACAGAGGTATGAGCTGACAGCAATGCAGTAGTGCTAAACATACCCCAGTTGTCATTTACAGAGGAACAATAATCATCATGTATATTTAGGGGATTATAGGTTATTAGATTATTATGAGATTGATACATATTCTCTAAACTTTTAAGCATAATGTGCTGGATATACAGCACCAAAAGTCCCAAGTAATAATTGCATGTAAAATATTTAATCTTTAAATAAAAAAAAAAAAAAATGATTTCTCTCTTCCATTACTGTTGAGAATTACAGGCAGATCATTTGCAGAGCAATAATTATATTCAAGATGTTATTTCATTTTACAGCAGTACATCAAGCACGTTTAGCTGTGTGTAGAAGGGTTCACTGTGAGATCAGTCTGGTTTATTATACTTTGGGGACAAATTTGTCCACAGAAGTGAGATAAATCTAACAAAATGTGCCCTTGGGGATGTCCCCATTTGGAAGAAACAAATCAGAAATCCATTTTAACATGAATAATTTATAAGCAGTGTTTTTTTTTATTTATTTTTTTTTTATTCTAAAAATGCAAAAAAGGATTCTTTAAGGGTTAGGATTAGGTACTGATACTTCATTTTTGGTACTCGCCGATACCGAGTCCGATACCTGTTTTTTTGTTTTATTTGATCAACTGTTTATTTAAATTTTATCATCATAATGGTATTTAAATAAATGAATTCATTCAAACTTAAATCAAATGAAAATATAACAATTAATTTTCAACATAATATTGTATTATTTTTTTTATCAAATTAAGTGCTTATATACAGAACCTCACAGCACAATCCAAAATACAACATTGGAGTTATATTTTGTCAAATAAAGTGCTGCATAACAGAGCATCACATATGTGAGATATTGCTTAAATATAATAAAATTACTACTGATTTATTATTATTAGTAGTAGTAGCAGTAGTAATACAGGGCATATTGCATAACTTTACAGTGGTGATAGATTTCTGTCATCCTTTTTTTTTTTCATTTACTGTAAATTGAGCTTTTATTTTGAAGTGTTTATGTGTTATGACGGTAGCTTTTCAGTCCGGAAAAGCCAGTCGCTACATGACTCAAAGTGATTATTAAACCACAAAAGGCTGCTATTTAATTACATGCATATGTAGTCATTAAGTGCCTCGTGCAACAAAGTGAATTTATGCTCTGTTCGCTGTCATCTGCTACAAACAGTGCACTCGATGCTTATGATTTCCCTGTTCGAGCCATGGAGGAGCTTTTAAAGGTATGAGCATTTTGTGTCTTTACACAGCACAACACCGGCTCCACACATTCACATTTCACAAGCACTCACATTTGAAGCGTGCAGCACATGCAAACTATAATATCTCATTAAATCACAGCTTTTGTGGATACCAGTATCGGTATCGGGACGTCACTCGTTCTAATAGATTTTTAAACTTGAAGGCAGTGAAATCTCATTTGAAAAAGAGCAACATTGAGATTTTGCATCTGAAATATTTATGGTTATAGGCTATAAAATCTCCAAATTGAAGAAATATTTATTTCTTGAGTTTAAATTACTGCTAAAAATAATTCCATGGATTTTACAGGCAGGCAATTCGTAGGGTAACGCTTTACAATAAGGTTCCATTTGTTAACATTAGTTAATGCATTAGGTATCATTAACAAAAAATTAACAATATACTGTATTTGTTACATCATTTATTAATCTTTGCTAATGTTAGTTAATAAAAATACAATTGTTCATTGTTAGTTCATGTTAGTTCATAGTGCATTAACTAATGCAAACTAATACAACCTTTGATTTTAAATATGTATCAGTATATGTTGAATGTAACATTAACTATGATTAATAAATGCTTAATAAGTATTGTTCATTGTTAGTTCATGTTAACTATTGTTGTTAACTAATGTTAACAAATGGAACCTTACTGTAAAGTGTTACCATTTGTAGAACAAGAATGATAATTAGGATGTTACAGGTATATTAAACACCCTGAGCTGTGTGTGGAGGGCTTTAGTCACAGTAGTTAGACTTTTGGGACAAATTTGTCCCCAGAAGTGAGCTAAATCTGATCAAATTTTCCCTTGGGGACTGTTGGGGACATCTTCAATTGAAAAAACAATTACATCAACACATCACCAGCATACTTCGATATGAACATAAGTTTTTTTTTTTTTTTAATGCAGTAAGTTTTCTTCTGGGGTTAGGGTAAGCTTTATATAAATTGGCAATGTAATTATAAAACAACAAGACATGTCCTCATTTAACGTATGTGCATTTGAGCGCTCTATTAGACTTTAAACTTGAAGGCAGTCAAAAAAGAAAAAGAGCAACATCAAGAAACATCAAGATTATGCTTCTGAAATATTAAACATTTATGGTTGTAGGCTAAAAAAAAATCTCTAAATTGAAGAAATATGAATTTCTTGTATTTACATTGCTGTTGAGAATCATTCAATGCAATATTACAGACAGGAAATTTGTAGAACAAATATGATAAATACAGTTGGATGTGATTTTATGTTGCAGTGGTAAATTAAACACCCTGAGCAGTGTTTGTGTGATTCGAGTGTTCACTTAAAATTTCAGGGCAATGAAACCTCAGTTTTGGCCAGTGTTTGAATTCAGTTAGAGCTTTTGTGGGTTCTCTTTGGAGATGTCCTACACTTGAAAGCGTTTCACTTTTGCTTCATGTACTTTCTCACTTCGATTCTCTGCTGTAGAGAGAAGATATTTCTCCACATAGCATCCATGTAATAACTTTACAGCTGTTTGATATTGAGCTAACATGTAGTGTTTGATAAATATTAATTATTGCATGTTAATTATTAACATTTTGCAACGGGTTAGTTCTAAAATAAAAGATGATTTAATGTTAGTAATTTAGGTGTTCCAACAATCATAAATCAAAGAAGAATTATATCTTACCATTATTCTGAGGTGAAAATGAGGATGCACTCTAACAGTGTCACTCAGTCATCGTCTGGAAGTGTTCAGAATTTTCAGACGTAAAAAAAAATCTAATTTTGATTATTTTGGACACATAATGGTCAATGTTGTGTTGTGTCACCGCAGTTGTAACAAGTAGTTTTATGTTTATAGTATTGTAGTTTGAATGAAACACCAGGGGACCCCATGGTACGTATTTTTCTAGCTTTATCTGGAACCCCCCACCCCCCCGACATCAATTTTGCATGCCAAGTTTGACAAATTTACAGTTGCATATTTATTAGTTACATTTTAATCGTGATTAATCGCATAATTATCTGTAGTTAATCGCGATTAATCACAGATTTTGAAAGTGTTAATTAAGTCTGTGGTAATTCAAAAGTGGCTTACGTACGCTGAAAAGTACTTGATTTCTATCAAAAGTCCCATCTGGGCTTGTTTCAAATAGTGTTAAGAGCACCTTTCTACATAATTTTATCACTGACACTGAATCACTGACGTGTGTGTTGGTGGTTTGTGCATCTGTGCAATGACTCTGTGTGGACACATCACCCTTCCAACAAGTGTTTATGCTGGTTTATGCTGTATTCACGGTAAATGCATTAATCGCGATTAAGAAAAATGAACGTGTTAAACTTTTTTAATTAATCGCAGGCGTTAATGTGTAAATTCTGACAGCACTAATATTTATATAGTTCTCCAAATAAAGATTTATTGTTTAAAATACTGTTACAAAAGGTAATTTGTGGAACAATAATGATAACTCGATTTCTATTTCTGAAGAAAATGTAAGTGGTGCTTGTCCATGCTTCAGTGTGCTGGGTGGTTGCCAGGGCGTTGCAATGTTTTTGCTAAAGCACGCTGAGTGTTTTCAAGTCAAGTGGCTTTTATTGTCATTTCAACCATATACAGCTAGTGCAGTACACAGCGAAATGAATCAATGTTCCTCCAGGACCATGGTGCTACATAAAACAACATAAAAACAACATAAAAACAAACACAGAGCTACGTGAGACTACACAGAACTAAATAAGACCTTTTTAGTGCATTGCTATGCTGTTACTACAGGGTGCAGTGGCGGATTTAGGCATGGGCGACATGGGCAGTTGCCAAGGGCAGCATCTTGCTTGTTGGGGGGGTATGGGGGTGGCATGAGGCACGAACCCCCCCCCCCCCCCCGAGGAACGTTCTCATTTACAATCACCATCCCCGGCGTACCCGGTCAACAACTTTGGGGGCGTCTTGAAGCAGGTTTCGCCCAGGGCGCCATACAAGCTAGAACCTCTACTGACAGGGTGTTATGGTTACTTACTGGCCCAATAGAGCCCAAGTATTCTATTCCCTAGACATGCTTTTAGTCCCTATACTTCAATATAAATCTATGGGATTTTTTTCTCTCCATATGTTTTATCACAGTCTAATCATTTAAAAAGTAATAGCCCACCCATCCTAAACATACCACACGATTTGAGGAATCATTTGAGTCTGTCACACAAAGGTTGAGGGAATTATACACACTGAAGTTTGATCTGTTAGGAGGTTTGTTCAAATCCCAAACCATATGTTTGAGCAATAGTAATAGTAAAAGCTAATTCTTACCGTACACCATCTAATTAGGCTTTGATGTTATGTTACACAAAGACTCATGGAACACTCTGAGCTGTGCGTGTATGTGTGAATCTGAGCACTCATATGGTGACGATGCGAGAGAGAGAGAGAGAGAGAGAGAGAGAGAGAGAGAGAGAGAGAGAGAGAGAGAGACAGCAGGGGACAGAGAGCGCTCCTCTGCGTGCGTCTGTCAGTCTCTCTACCCATCACCACGCTGAACACAAGACGCAGACTCTCCATGTGTCAAAAGAGATCAGCATTCTGTAGGTAAGACCTGACGTCTTTTATTATCACCATAATAATATCAAACTTACGTGGATCGTATGGGGAGCAAGCAAGTTCCATATTAAATCACAGCCGCGCACTGAATATCTGGACATTGAAACGCAGTTACGGCGCATCCACGCACACGTAGCCTACTGTGCGCATTTATCCCCCCGGGGCGTTAAAAAAACCGACAGATGTTTGCTGGATGTGTTTGCTGGAAACATTTTAGATAGATGCCTTTTTCCATGTAGTTACCAGACTTATGTTCGCTTCGGCTAAGTCACTGACAGATGGAGCCGCACTTCGCGCACCGGTGACCGATTGCCAGAGCGCACAGACCCGGAACGCACCGTGGTACTAATTAACTAATGAGTAGTCTAATTGAGTCGCTCTTATCCAGAATGACTTTTATTACACCTAAGTGATTCGGTATTGCTGGAGTAGGCTAATTTGAGGTTAGGAGTCTTGATCAAGGGCACAATGATGATGTGGATTAACCTTTGTGGAGTTCGAACCTGCAACCGGTCACCAGTTTAGACTTTTAACCGCTACGCCTCTTCGTTTAATCGCTGCGCGATCTTTGTATACCTGAATGCATTTTTTTTTTTTTTTTTTTTTTTAAGGCTGTGTGTTTAAAATTGTACAACATTGCCATGTCCCTACATGTCTTAATAAAGTGGATGAAATATTAAGCAACATTTTTAAAATGGATTTCATATTAGTTAGTTTTCTTTTTTATCACAATTAAGTGAACATATAGTATTTATTTATTTTTTTATTTTTTTTATTATTATTTATTTATTTATTTATTTTTTGCATGTTGCCATTTTTGCCATGCCTTCAGGTGCACCAACTTCTCTAAAATTAAAAACTTGCAATCTATTAAGAAATATTCCAGGTGTTTCTTCATTTTTCCCTTTCTATGATATTGTGTTAATTGGTAATATTTTTTTTATTATTTATTTATTTATTTTTATTTTTTTTGTCCTCAACATCACATTCCATCCTCTTTATCTTTTATAATATCCCTTTAACCAATCTGGAGAGAGCTATCCGTTGGCATTCCCATTCATCTAAATTGCAGTTGCTAGGCTGGTGCATGCAACACTGGAAGTACGCAGACTGCATGCTGACATCTTTGCACATGAGTACCTCACTTATTTCTAGAGATTTTTTTTGAGCCTATCAAAAACAAAAACAAAAAACACATGTGACAGCCTACCCAGACCTAACATTTCTGAAAAATGTTAGCTAGGATGCTGCCTTTGATGAGAGATGCCTATATACTCTAGGGAGAAGACAGCAAGGAAGCTCGGTGTAGTCAACCTGGTCTCATAGAATCACATTATACAATATCTACATGTTGCTAAATGATTTTTATGTGGCTTGTTGTATATCATGGCAGTTTCTACACTAAAGGCGCTACAACAACACCCTGTTCCTCACACAATGCGAAATGAAAATCGAAACACTTTTACTAAAGCACATGACTTGTAAGGCGATGCATTTTAAAGTTTGCATTACACATCCAACTGCATTTACTAGCTTGTTCATGTGCAATAAAATTGTGCGGTAGCTCAACTGATACAAAGGACTGGGGTGCGAGTCCTCAAGAGCATGCAAATTGACATGTATGCAGAAAGTGTCACAGAAGCAGCACAAAGTTACATGGTGTTTTTCTTGTCACATTTGCTTTTTATGACACTGTCGGTTAGGGTAGGGAGATAGGGAGATAGAGCATTAACCTAAAAAAAACCTAATCTGTTTGAGAGAAAATTTAACTCGCTTTTAGCGCCACACAGTGGACGTTTCATCTCGGAATTGCCGTGAAACGTGTAACGAACCACGTAATGTCATTTTGCAAATAGGTTCATTAACAATTTTAATGAGATCAGGCTGCATAAGTAGGTCAATCTTTGCCCACACATAGTCATATCAACAACCATCCAGTAATTACTCTGACTTCTTGGTTCATTCAAGTCAGACATGACGAAATGAATGATTTGCAGTTCAGTGAGTTTTTGAATAACTTAAAAAACCAAAGTCCACAATACGGAACCACGTAATATAGTTTTGCAAACATCTCGCCACAGTCACGTAATTTTCAGGAGATCAGGCTGTACAGTATATTTACTTTTTACTAAATACTATGGTAAAGCAATTGTATCAGACAGTAACAGGGCCGTATTAAGGTACCACGATGATTGGACGGTGTTACTATGTGATGATGCGCTACACGGACGACTTTCGTTGTTGCGCACGTCTATGTGTTTCCATCACCGTCTTCCACTGAACGCGTTTACATGCACTCCTCCTGCGAACGCTGTCGGTGGAGCAACAGGTGGTGGATGCTGCGAATGGGCCCCTGGAGTTGTGGGCCCCCCTGCAGCCCTGGTAAGCCTGTGCGTTAATGCGAGCTTGGACTGCAATGCCACGGTACTTTATGATTGCCATATCCATTCACCATGGTATTTTACATCGTGCTCCAGTGTACTTCCAAAGAATACCATGGTCCTTCAATGGTACTTCCAAAAAACATGGCAATTCTATGAATCTTTTTGTTTGTGAAATTTCAGTGTGTGTGATTATAGTCTGATATGACTTGTTGCAAGAATAGGATGAGATTTATGACAGCTTCAAATCTGGTAAACGGTTTTAATGGCATTTATAGGAAAGCTTTTTAGCCTGTCCCTGATATCTGGGTTTTAGTTTGTGTCTGTTACTGAATTCTATACATCAGTCTGAGCATTAACGCCAGATTACAGCAACAACTCACTGTAATTACACTCTTGCCCAGTTAGTGTGTGCATGTGTGTGTTCTCTCTAGCTTGTTCATTAATGAACAAATGTTCCACAAATGAGCAGTCCCTGTCTGCCAGTTAAGGTGGCGCAGATCTGCATGATATACTGATGTGACTTTCATTTTCTATGCTTTTTAGGTCAGCCATGTAAGATTTGAATGTTTTCACTGAATCTCTCATGTGTGTAGTAGGTCTCCTGTCGTCTGTCTGTGCGAATCTGACATGCTTGCGGGTTATTTTTACTGGCGGCCGTGTTGGAATCCAGTGAAGTGAGAGTAGAACAGCGAATTGCCATTTGAAATGCAGTGACCACTCATCATTACCCATCTGAGCTTACATGAATTGCATATATTCACAAACCTCCCTCTCTTTTTCTGTTACTCTTTTATCTCTCTCTCTCTCTCTCTCTCTCTCTCTCTCTCTCTCTCTCTCTCTCTCCTTCTCTCTCATTCTCTCTAACATTAATTTATTTAGTTTTATTTTTTGGGCACTTCAATAGTTCTTAAAAAATATAGATGTATATTTATATTTTTCATATATATATATATATATATATATATATATATATATATATAGTATATATATTAGAGCTGTCAGAGTTAATGCATGCGATTAATAAAAAAATGCGTACATTTTTCTTAATCGCGATTAACGCATTTACCGTTAATACAGCATAAATACTGGTGTGAAGGGCGGAAACTTTGTAATGTGTCTGCATGGAGTAATTACACTGACGCACACACCACAGCACCAGAGGCATTCTACCAAGGTGGGCCTACAAGCTTAGCATAAAACAGCATAACACGGCAGTCCCATTTACATTATATGGGCAGATCTGTCTTAATACGCTAGCTGAGGTTACGCACTCTCCTATGATAGAGCAGCGGAGGTTGTTATCTCAATAAATAAAATAATCTCTGACAGCGCTACCCTGTCAGTGATAAAATGAAGAAAAAGGACCCTTAACACTATTTGATGTACAAAACAACTTGAGATAGAAGTCAAGTATTTTACAGCCGATGTAAGGCACATTTTAATTACCACAGAAGCACGTCAAGTCTTAACTATCACCAAAATGCAGAATGAGACGTTTTTGTTTGCAAGCGCTTTTCATGGTGAGTTCAAAGCGACGCATGACGCTGGCGTTGCCACTTTGACGTGAATCATGAACACAGCTTCACGATTGCTGTAACAAAGGGGATAGCCACAGTCTACTGGCAAATTAATGTTGTGGATTAACTACGAAAAATTATGCGATTAATCGCGATTAAAAAATGTAATCGACTGACAGCACTAATATATACACCGATCAGCCACAACATTAAAACCACCTGTCTGGTGTCCTGGGTAGCTCAGCAAGTAAAGACGCTGACTACCACACCTGGAGTCGCAAGTTCAAATCCAGGGCGTGCTGAGTGACTTCAGTCAGGCTTCCTAAGCAACCAATTGGTCCAGTTGCTAGGGTGGGTAGAGTCACGTTGGGTTAACCTCCTCGTGGTTGCTATAATGTGGTTCTCGCTCTCGGTGGAGTGCATGGTGAGTTGTGCGTGGATGCCACGGAGAATAACGTGAGCCTCCACACACGCTATGTCTCCACGGTAATGCGCTCAACAAGCCATGTGATAAGATGTGCGGATTGACGGTCTCAGACGTGGAGGCAACTGAGATTCGTCCTTCGCCACCTGGATTGAGGCGAGTCACTACGCCACCACGAGGACTTAGAGCACATTGAAATTTGGGCATTCCAAATTGGGGAGAAAAGGGGTGAGAAATCACCTGCCTAATATTGTGTAGGTTCCCCTCATTCCACCAAAACAGCACCAACCCGCATCTCAGAATAGCATTCTGAGATGCTATCCTTCTCACCACAATTGTACAGAGTGGTTATCTGAGTTACCGTAGACTTTGTTAGTTCGAACCAGTCAAAAACATCCAGTGAGAGGCAGTTTAGCAGACTGAAATGCCGTGTTGATGAGAGAGGTTAACAGAGAATTGCCAGACTGGTTAGAACTGACAAAGTCAGACAAAGTCTGAAACTGGATGTTTTTTGTTTTTGGCACCATTCGGGGTAAATTCTAGAGACTGTTGTATGTGAAAATCCCAGGAGATCAGCAGTTACAGAAATATTCAAACCAGCCTGTCTGGCATCAACAATCATCCATGCAATTATCTAATCAGCCAATCGTGTGGCAGCAGTGCAGTGCATAAAATCATGCAGATACGGGTCAGGAGCTTTAGTTAATGTTCACATCAACCATCAGAATGGAGAAAAAATCTGATCTCAGTGATTTGAAGCGTGGTATGATGATTGGTGCCAGATTGGCTGGTTTGAGTATTTCTGTAACTGCTGATCACCTGGGATTTTCACACACAACAGTCTCTAGAGTTTACTCCTAATGGTGCCAAAAACAAAAAAAAATCCAGTGAGGGGCAGCTCTGTGGATGGAAATGTCTTGTTGATGAGAGAGGTCAACAGAGAATGGCCAGACTGGTTTGAACTGACAAAGTCTACGGTAACTCAGATAACCACTCTGTACAATTGTGGTGAGAAGAATATCATCTCAGAATGCTATTCTGAAATAAAGGGGAAAAAAAAAAGAAAAAAAAAAGATTTTTTTCCCTTTCTGAAACTCCACTAAGGAACTCTATTCGACCACACTTCCTAGCACAGGAACTGATTGTGTGGAGCAGTGCACACTTATTCTATACGTGCAGTGCATGTCCTGGGCATAATAAACACAGTACCGGATTTACTGTACGGAGAATGGAGACTTCACCAGCAAGCGGTAAGACAGGTGTGGGAGAGATAAGGGCAAGTTGCCGTATCTCTTCGCATTCACCTGGAAATGTTCACTTACTGTCATCTGAACCAGTGTCTGAGTGACAGCCAGAGAAAATAATAGTTTTTATTTTAAACTTCAGCAAATTAAAGCATTCAGCATTCAATTTGTATTATGTCTGTATGTATAGTGTCTAATAATGCATTGACAATGCACATTTAAGTTTATCTTGCCAATAAAGCTTGATATGAATTGAATTTGCCCATTTGATCCTATAATAAAATAATAATAATAATTAACATGTACATATTTAAATAGTTTAAATAAATGATGACTAACCAATTTCTTGCAAGTTTTTGAGACAAAGTATAAGTTATATTCATGATTATATTTTATTTTTTGTTTTACTGTACCATGATTAATACTTCTATTATTTTAATAAAAAAATAAAAATATACAGTGTTTATAGAAAGCTATTTTTTTTTTATTTGAATACATTTATTTGATTTACGTTTAGTTAATAATGTATTTTATTTTAATAATGAAAAAACATAGATATATAGATATACAGTGTTTACAAATATCAGGGAAATCATCCTTCAAACCAATTAGCTTACTACGGTTGTCTCAGCATCAACAGTAGGTTGAGATAGGAGAAAGTATTTTAACATAAAAAGTACACACTTCAGCATAATTTTTTCATTTTTAGAGTTTCAAAAACTTGCACCCGCACATATATCCCCTCCTTTTAAACACAGTTCACCTATTACAGATTAAGTTGCAATCAAAAAACTTTTTAGAATGTCTTACACACTGCAGAAGATGAATATATCCCAAATAAACAGAGCTGTAATATCTGCTCTCCCTTATAATGCCATCTGTTTTTTAAGCAGGGCAGAAAATGGGATGGTAATTATGGTAACCATAAGGCAGTATTGCTATGGTGGTATTCAACTGTTGAGAGTTTTAATATAACATAATGATTGATCAAATGATTTACTTGAGATGTTTAAGCAGTGCCAAAGCAAATATTTTACATTCTTTATATATAAGTTTGAAATGTGCATTAAACATCAAAGGCAGACACAAAAAGAGGCATACAAAACATCTGCATAATGTGCAGAATTTACATGCTTTATAGTGCAGAAATAGTATGAGTAGTATGGTAGCTATTTAATACACAGCCAGAGTCAGGTGCGTGAGTTTTTTTGGGTGCAAAGGAGGTGGTGGTTCCGTTTTCTAGATAGGTCAAGGGGATGTAATGAGATGAGAAGAGAGGATACATTTGGAAAAAAAAAGTTTGCTTTTAATATTGATGAGTTTAAGAGTGGCTCTCGTAGAGATGACATTATCCCTCTTTTACCTTTGAGAGAGATTCGAAAAATTGGATGAGAAAAGGGAAAAAGAATGTAAAACACAGACCCGCAGAGTAAATCAAAATTTTATGATCAGATGCCCAAAATATTTACTGCGCTCCCTATGACACAGAGCAATGCTGTGAATTATAGAATAAACTGAAATTTATCGTCTTTTTCATCAATTTGGTAAACACTCCAGTTTGGATCAATAAAAGGCAGCTGTACACACTCAGAGGGCCGACTGTCTCCTCATTTCCATTTTAATGAATGAGGCTTAGTGAGCTATTGAGCAAGTTATAATTGTGTTGTGGTGTAGAGACCTGGAAAAGTGTAGGATATGAAAAGGATTTGTTAAATTGGAGTGGAAGTATGTATATTTCAGGTTTCCAAGAGTGTGACTTTATTTCGTGCCAGAAGTATAAATATTTTTAATATGTGAAATATATGTCAAGGTGTGGGCACTTTATCTTAGAAAGTAAAGGCCTATTCACTCAAAGAGTGAAAATGAACCCTAAACAAGACTTTGAATAGAAACAACGCTCACATATGGACTTGAGTCCCTCTAAAGATTTTTTTTTCATTGGGAATCCTGTTTCACTCAGCAATATTTAAAATTACAGAGGTAAAATGGGTTGTGAACATAGTCTCATGTTTACTTGTGAATGACCAATGTGTGATTTCATTTCATTCTTGGTCTGAATAGGTCTTTTGTCTGATTCGTTTAACTTTCATCTATTCTCTAGTAAAAATGGGTTGCAAATGTCATTTCATGTTGGCTTTTAACCATGGGAAATAACAAAGTATGTTTTTGTTTCACTTTTGGCCTGAATAAATCTTTCGTTTGTGATTTTTGTTTAACTTTTCATCTATTCTCTAGTAAAATGGATCACGGGCATTGTTTCATGTTTTCTCTGAAGCATGGAAATGACCAGAGTTCGTTTTCCTTTAACTTTTGGTCTGAACAGAGCTTTCTTCTGTGATTCGTTTCACTTTTCATCTATTCTAGTAAAATGGGTTGCAAATGTTATTTCATGTTGGCTTTAAAGCATGTGAAAGACTGAAGTGCATTTTTGTTTCACTCTTGGCCTGAATATATTTACGTATTCAATTTGTTTAGGTTTTTCGTCTATTCTCTAGTAAAATGCATTGCGAACATTGTTTCATGTTGACTATAAAAAGCATGTAAATTACCAGAGTGGGTTTTCATTTCACTCTTATTCTGAAAATACTTTTCGTGTTCAATTAGTTGAGACTTTTTGTTGATTCTCTAGTAAAATGGACTGCGAACATTGTTTCATGTTGACTCTAAAGCATGTAAATGATCAAAGTGCGTTTTGTTTCACTCTTGGTCTGAATAGATTTTTGTGAGCAATTTGTTTAGATTTTTTGTTTATTCTCTATCAAAATGGATTGCGAACATTGTTTCATATTGACTTTAATCATGTAAATTAGAGGTTGATCGATAGTGGATTTTGTCGATACCGATAACCAGGGTGGCGGAAAAGGCCGATAACGATTAATTGGCCGATATTTTTTTTTTTTAAATCGATTTATAACATGATGAAACATTTCTTAGTCTTGCATTGTTATGACAGGCACAGACATTGAGGCTACAAAAGTCCAAAATGAATAAAATCCCTAAATCAGTTTAGTGTGCAACCAAAATCCCAATAATAGCCCAAAAAATTCAGATTTGGTGCTTAATGCTGGACTTTTATCTATAAATAAGCCCGAAATACAGCGGGGACTTAGCTCAGTTACAATGCTCTATATGTAATATTTACCAAATTAAGCTTTTTATAGCCAAATATATTCACCAGATGAAGAGTTTGTATATACAGTATATATGGTAAAAGTATACATTCACACATACATATATATATATATATATATATATATATATATATATATATCACCAGATAAGGTTTATTGATGAGGAATAAAAAATAAATAAATAAATAAATAATAATAAAAAAAACTATCTGCAACTATCGGCAGAGGTTTTTTTGCTGATAACCAAAAGATCCAAAAAGCAACTATCGGCACCGATTAATCGGTAAAACCGATATATTGGTCTGCCTCTATTGTAAATGACCAAACTGCATTTTTCTTTCACTCTTGGTCTAAAAACACTTTACATGTGCATTTTGTTTAGATCTTTTCATCTATTCTCATGTAAAATGCATTGAAAACATTGTTTTATGTTGACTTTAAAGCATGAAAATGATCAGAGTGCATTTTCATTTCACTATTGGTTTGAAAAAACATGTCATTTGCTTTTCGACTTGCTTTTTTGTTAAGTTCTTGGTCTGATTAGGCCTTAAGACTGTCATTGAGAAAGAGTGATAAGATGGATGGAAGTGGGTGATGAAAAGAGAGATTGAGGAAGGGAAATGCCTGGTAATTATAGTTCTTAAGTCTCGTTATGTTGGTGACAGCTTCCATCATGCCTTGGGGCTCTAAAGATCAATGGCTGGGACCTGACTCTAATACTAACGAACTTCAGATCGTTAAACGAAAGGGAGCAGAGCCGAAAAAATTAATTATGGCCTTTATGGCTTCAATTTATCACATCAGGGCGATGCTTCTGATAGTTCTCATGCCTCAAGACATTTGGGCGGAGGTTCTATGTCAGAAGATCCAATTTGGACCAATGACAAGAACTGTATTGACTTGTATCCCCATAGAGCAAGACTTTGGAGAACATTGTACAATAATCTAAGCTAGTGCTAATTCTGTTGCATTTTAGGGGCTTCTTAGAATGTTCATTCACTGGGAAATCTGATGCAATATCAAGTCTCCTGTTAATCATAAAGTGCTACCTCATCTAAAGCTTTCATTGGCTCATAAAAAAGTTATTTTAACTGGTGTAGCACTGATGAATACAAAGGAGTGCTTTCTGACAGTCAGAAACAATATTATCTGCTCACTGGGACTGACACTATTCCCTAATGCTCAGCATTAGCTTGAAACAAAATGACAGGGAAAAACACAGGCCAAGTTTGTTATGAGCTCTTTGTTTGTTCAGTCACTTCCATTAAAGGAACTTGATTAATCTGACTCAGTTACATAAGTTTTTTACTTCAGTAAAAATACTTTATGTAGTAAGGCTTTAATATTAAAGCAGGAATATTTTAAAATAGGCTACTTAAAGGGATAGTTCACCCAAAAACTCATATCTTTCCCAAACTGTATGACTTTCTTTATTATTCATTAAAACATCTTCTTTTGTGTTCTTCATATCTTGGTTTGTCTTTTCAATACAGTTGCAGTGGATAGTGACTCACTTTAAAACTTTATAAAGGACTAAAAAGTATCATTACAGTAGTCCATGGGGCTTGATCCTGTAGATGTTTGTTGAGAAACAACATGGAATTTAAATTCTTTGTCATCGAAAATCTTGATGTCCATGTGCATGAGTGCATGAGAGAAACTTGTTCACAGTGACACACATGTTCATTCAAGAAACTGAAATACAGTGGCAAGAAAAAGTATGTGAACCCTTTGGAATTAGCTGGTTTTCTGCATATATTGATCATAAAATGTGATTTTCATTAAAGTCACAAGTATAGACAAACCTTAAATAGTCAGCATTAGTTTCATCAGTCCAAAAAACATTTTCCCAGTAGTGTTGCAGAGTTTCAAGGTGGTCTTTGGCAAACTTCAGGCACGAAGCAATGTTTTGGTTGGAAAGCAGTGGCTTCCTTCGTGGTGTCCTGCCATGGACACCATGCCTGTTTAATGTTGTCCGTATAGTAGACTCATTAACAGAAATGTTAACCAGTTCTGGTGATTCCTTTGAAGTCTTTAGCTGTCACTCTAGGGTTCTTTTTTTACCTTATTGAGCATTCTTCTTTTTTGGACTGATCTTTTTCTTTTTCGGGTGATGCTGAAATGTAGAAATGTTGCCTATTGAGTCCACCCCAAGTTCCCGCCAATGGGGACAATAAAGTACATTCCATTCCATTCTGCTGTGTGCCTTTTGAGTCATCTTGGCTGGACGACAACTTCTAGTGAGAATAGCCACGGTACTAAATCATCTCAATTTATAGACAATTAATCTTACTCTGGACAGATGAATATCTAAGCTCTTCTAGATAACTTTGTAACCTTTTCCAGCTTTATGCAAAGCAACAATTCTTGATTGTAGGTCTTCTGAGATCTCTTTTTTTGGAGGCATGGTCCACGTCATGGTCCAGATGCTTCTTCTGAATAGCAAACTCAAAATGTTTGAGTGATTTTTATAAGTCAAAGCTTTTACCCACACCTCCAATCTCATTCATTAATTAGATGCCAGGTTTGCCAACTCCTAACTCTAATTAGTTTTTGTTGACGTCATTAGCCTAGGGGTTCACATACATTTTCCAACCTACGCTGTGAATGTTTAAATTATGTATTTAGAACGTACAAGAACAATACAATAATTTGTATGTTATTAGTTAAAACAGATTGTGTTTGTTCATTATTCTAACTTAGATGAATTTCTAATCAGATTTTAAGACAAATTTATACATAAATGCAGGTAATTACGAAGGGTTCACAAACCTTTTCTTCCCACGGTATAGTGAAGCTGGAATGTTGTAAAGTCCTGACACAATTCCCTATTGCTCAATAACTTGAAACACAACGACAACGACGACCTTCATTCATTTAGTCTCTGTACTTCCATCGAAGCCTGTTGATTAATTTCTTTCGGTTGCATAAGATTGGCCTTGCCATTCGATTACAGCAGTGTTCAGCCCTCCCACTACCACCTATCTCTATTACTTTCTCCAGCGATACAGTTCCTGTCACCAACACTGATCTGTGGAAACAATATTGATCCACCAGCAGAGAGGTGACGGGCCGTATACCCATTTTATTGCTTTCTATTAATGGTGCATTTCATGGCCGATGGTAAAAATTGTTATGATGTGAACAAAGACCCAGGGCTAAAAGAAGGCCATGGGAGGGATTTGTATGGTTCATATTGCTATGTTTTATTCATTTGAAAGATGGAAGCACTTCAACATAAATTAAAGTTAATGTACTTGGCAGAGCTCTTTTGGACTCTCATGGTAATACTTGTCTTGGCCCAAAGTTTTTTCTCATCTCTGACATTGCAGAGTTTCAACTTAATGGCAATTTTGTGCGATCGAATACCAATCTTAGTCAAGGACTAATCTGCTGGTCTTGCCCTGCCAGGCTGTTTTAATATTCTTCCTGCGAAGACTGGTTCCGCCTAATTCTTTTTTTTTTTTTTCTTTTGGGGCTATAACAAAGTTTTGGGTTGAACTCCAGGCATGGTTACTTTGTTTTAGAAACAAAGTTTATCTGTAGTTCATCTTTAAGAGCATGGCACTAGCAATGCCAAAGTCAGAGGTTTGATTCCCAGAGAACACACATACAGTAAAACATTTTTTTCCAACTGTTGTACTATTACAACAGTAACAAAACAAAAATGTATGTAAAACTTGACACAGTGTTTTTAAGTGAAAAGTTCACCACACAAAGCACATTATGGATAGGAACTGTTTATTTTATTTTACCTTTTTTCGAAGATGTAGGCATGTCTTGCAACCTTTCCACATTGGCATCTGTCTATTTTAAATAACTTTTACCAAGTGACAATGGAATTTGTGCCAAAATACTGTAGAGTTTAAATGGATGCACAGCCTTTTACATCAAAAAGATGTGGGAAATATGTTCTCCACCCTTTTAAAATTTGATAAGCCTCTTTATTTAACTATCCTGACTATGCATGATTATACGGTTAGTTGCATTTTATTTTTATTTAACATTGTTTTTTTTCCTGCTGTCCATAATCAGAACAGACCTGGGTCGACCCACTAATTAAAAACCAGTGCATTAGATAATCAAGGAAAACTTAAGGTGAAATAACAGCCCTTAAATTTAGCGACAGTGCCATTGCCATAAAATTACATTTGTTTAACGTGCTGTTATCTCCTACCTCACAAACAACCAACTGAGTTGGCTGTTTAAATGTGCGACATGAGCTGTAGGGTTGGCTGCTTCAGGACAAAGCTGTTTCTCTCCTGCTCTTAATCTTTTTCTGAAAAGCTGCCCTACTGTTGAGACAGCAATGAGATTTTAGAGGAGGAGGGAGAATGTCACAGTTTAACAGTGCAAATGAAATACTTAACATACATTAAAGCTGAAATGTTATAAAACATTTTAAGGTGCTAGAAGCAATTTTTTTAACACCATGCATAAAATGTCCTTACTACCTGACATACATGAAATGAAATAGGCTCTGTAAAGAGCAAAAAAAAAAAAAAAAAACTGTATGACCCACACTTTTTTATTTCTCTGCCTGTCAATTACTTTGTGTGTTTGAGATTGGGTTTGCTGACATGTCTTTGGAGGGTGGGGTTTTGGACAGAGGGGGTGTGGTTGTAGAGATGAGTGTGGTCTAATTCAGTGGCTAAATCTGAGAAGTATGCAAAAGCTTTAAGATGTAGTAAAGCTGGAATATTGTTAAATACTTGAGATATAGTAAATCTGGGATGTTGTAAAATACTTTAAATAAAGCTGGAATATTGTAAAATACTTGAGATATTGTCAAGATGGGATATTTTAAAATACTATAGATATAGTAAAGCTATAGCAAAAGTATTGTGAAATATTTGACATTAAGCGGGAATATTGTAAAATATTTTAGATAAAGTTGGAATGTTGTAAAATACTTGAGATATAGTCAGACTGGAATAGTGCAAAATACTTGAGATAAAGGCTGGAATATTGTGAAATCATTTAGATAAAATGGGAATATTTTAAAATACTTGAGATAAAGCTGGAATATTGTAAAATATTTGAGATATAGTCAAGCAGGAATATTGTAAAATACTTAAGATGAAGTGGGGATATTGTAAAATACTTTAGATAAATATGGAATGTTGAAAAATACTTGAGATATAGTAAAGCTGTAATATTGTAAATACTTGAGATAAATCTGGAATATTGTCAAATACTTGAGATAAAGATTGCATATTGTAAAATAATTGAGATAAAGATTGAATATTGTAAAATGGTTGAGATAAAGCTGGAATATTGTAAAATACTGGAGATATAGTCAAGCTGGAATATTGTAAAATGCTTGAGATAAAACAGGAATATTGAAAAATACATGAGAAAAAGCAGGAATGTTGCAAAATACTTGAGATATAGTCAAGCTGGAATATGTTAAAATACTTGAGATAAAGCTGGACTATTGTAAAATAACTGAGATATTGTCAAGCTGGAATATTGTAAAATACTTGAGATAAAGATGGAATATTGTAAAATATTTGAGATAAAGATGAAATATTTCTAAATTATTTAAAGCTGGAAGTTGTTAAATACTTGAGATATAGTAAAACTGGGATGTTGTAAAATACTGGGGATATAGAAAAGACGGAATATAGTAAAATTCTTTATATAAGTAAAACTTACAGAAAGTTACAGAAGAGAGAGAGAGAGAGAGAGAGAGAGAGAGAGAGAGAGAGAGAGAGAGATTTTTTTTTTTTTTTTGAGAATTCACAAAGCTTTTATTTACAAAAAAATCATCTTGTTACCCATCAGATAACATCTCAATACAAATCAGTAAAGTGTGAATATTAATTCATTTTCAAAAATGGCACATAGAGCATTATTACAGCACCAGATATTTTCAAAAGTAAACAAATTATCAATACATTTATAGTAATAAAATTCAATTAAGATTCTAGATTGCACCAAGTTAAAAAACAATATGACAATTTTTATACTATACCCTGTTCAATTTTTTTTTTCTCCTACTCAAATAGATGGCCATTTTTGCTTGTCCCACCACAAAATTAAGCAATTGACACACAAACTTTTTCTTTAAAACATATTTGCATCCTAAAATGAAAATCTCTTGTGAGAATACCTCATTGCAATTTTTAAAAACATCTTTTAGAACAGAAAACAATGGTTCAAATCTATGACAGTTTAAAAATGCATGAAAAATAGTTTCTCTAACATCACAAAAAGGACACTTATCAGTGCTTCCAGGATTTAAAACAGAAGTAAATGCATTAACTGCAATAACACCATGAACAATTCTCCATTGTAAATCTCCTGTCAACGGTGGTTTGTAAAAGACTCTCTATTTTGGTTTTTTGTCTTCATTTAAATTGAAAAAATCATGCCAAGGTGTATCTATCCTGTTATTTAACTTTTTCTTTTTAAAAACAATTAAACAGTATTTATGCAAAAACTTTCTGTCACAGAAAAAAAAATCAACATTTTAAAAAATCAGCTTTTTCAAGATAAAACCCAGCGCACCCATCCAATTTAAGAGTAAAAATCAAGCTTGGAAAATGCTCTTCCAAGTCTGGATTGCATAGTCTGTTATTATAGTCCAATAAAAGAGTCTCTCATGATCACTTTGAGCAGATTCCCATCTCCGAAGAAGTTGAGCTATAACGTGAGTAGAATCGATTCCAAGACGTTGAGATGTTGCGTCTTTGTTTTTAAAATCAAGTCCAGCTACTTCCAGCAAATGGCCAAGAGTCACCATTTTGTTATCAATAATTGCTTTGTTTAGTCCGGGAAGGAAAAAATGGTTTGTTAAGTCCAATCGCTTACCGTGGATTAAATTTTCTTCTAATAACCAATAAAGGGATTTTGAGACCTCCACTTTTTGAAAAGTGAAAAGATTCCACACTTTAAAGACATTCTTATAAAAAACAAGTAACATGGGAAAATTACATTTCAAAAATTGTCCTGCCTAGATTAAAATTACCCAACCTATTCAAAATCACTTTTGCCACAGTATTCCAGTTAAAGACATCTGAAACAGTTAAAAGTCTTTGCACAAATTGTAATCTAAAAGCAGCTATTCTACTTTGCAGATGTATCAGTCCCTGACCACCTTCTTCTTTGGACAAAAATAAAACATTTTGTGGGATCCAATGTAGCTTATCCCAAAAAAAGTCCACTAGCAGTGCTTGTAATTTCGTTAACAAAGTTAACGGGGGATCCAAAACAGCAAACTTGTGCCACAGCGAAGAGGCCACTAAATTATTAGCAATTAAAACTCGCCCTCTAAATGACATTTTTGGAACCGGCCATTTCCATTTTTCAAGTCAGACCTTTAGCTTTCTCGATTATACTCTCCTAGTTCTTTTGTGTAACCACTTCATCTCCAATAAAAATTCCTAAATATTTAAAACCTATTTTTCCCCACTCCAAGCCCATAGGAAGTTTTGGTTTATCATTTTTCCAATCACCTATTAAAAAAGCTTCACTTTTTTCCAGTTTATATTAGCAGAAGAGATTTTTTTTTTTTAAGTTTTCAATGAATTTAACAAAGCCTGAATATCACTTTGTCCATTGATACACACTGTCACATCATCTGCATAGGCCGACAGTATGAATTTATTTCTGCACTCTGGTAAAATTACATCTTGAAGTTTGCACCTTATCTGTTGTAACAAAGGCTCAATTGCTAAAGAGTATAACATACCAGATAATGCACAACCCTGTCTTATGCCTCTAAAAACTTTAAAAGGAGCACATAAACCACCACTGACCTTTAAAATACTCTCCACATCACAATAAAGGACTTTAATGAAGTTAATAAAACTCTCACTAAAGCCAAATGCATTTAAAACCTTCCATAAAAAACAATGCTCTACCCGATCAAAAGCTTTTTCTTGATCTAATGAAATAAAACCACAATTTAGGTTTAGCATCTTGGAGACTTCGATAAGATCATGAATAAAAGCAATGTTGTCAAAAATCAATCTACCTGGGACATAGTAAGTTTGATCAGGATGAAAAACACTGTCCATTACTTTAGCCAATCTGTTAGCTAAGACCTTTGATAAAAGCTTGTAGTCGCTGCAAAGCAAAGAAACTGGACGGCAACACTTTATGTCTCCAAGATCTCCTTTTTACGGTTGGAGGGTCAACACAGCTCTTCGGCTACTTTGAGGCATTTTACCCCTTGCCAGACTGATGTTCAACACTTCTAGGAGATCTTCTCCTATTGTTCATCAAAAGGACTTGTAAAAGTCCACTGGTATACCATCGATGCCTGGTGTTTTTCCAGACACCATCCCTCGAAGCTGTCACGAGGAGCGTGAGGTCCGAGAACCATGTCTGGGTGGGCCAGTAGGGTGCTACCAGGACGACCTGCTCCTCGTCCTCCCTGACCTTGCACAGGGTCTGTGCAAGTAGGCTTACTGGGGGAAATGCATATTTGCATAGTCCAGGGGGCCAGCTGTGTACCAGTGTGTCTATACCGAGAGGTGCCTCGGTTGGGGCGTACCAAAGCGGGCAGTGGGAGGATTCTTGGGAAGCGAACAGGTCTACCTGTACCTGCCCGAATCGACTCCAAATCAGCTGGACCACCTGAGGGTGGAGTCTCCACTCTCCCCTGAGGGTAACCTGTCATGACAGCGCATCCACTGCAGTGTTGGACTTGAGGTGCTGCTGACTCCAGAGGAGGAGACGGCGGGCGAGTTGTGACATACAACGGGAGCATAAACTGCCTTGATGTTTGATGTATGCCACCATTGCTGTGTTGTCTGTCTGAACTAACATATGCTTGCCCTGGATCAGTGGCTGAAACCGCCACAGGGTGAGCAGAATTGCCAACAACTCGAGGCAGTTAATATGCCAACGTGGCCGCAGGCCCATCCAGGAGCCGGCGGCTGCGTACCCATTGCATACAGCGCCCCAGCCCGTTTTGGAGGCGTCTGTCGTAACCACGACGCGCCTGGAGACCTGCTCTAGGGGAACATCTGCCCGTAGAAATGTGAGGTCGGTCCAAGGGCTGAAGAGGCGGTGACAGACCGGTGTGATGGCCACGCAATGTGTCCCCCGGCACCATGCCTATCTTGGGACTCGAGTCTGGAACCAGTGCTGAAGCGGTCCCATATGCATCAAGCCGAGCGGAGTGGCCACCGCTGAGGATGCCATATGCCCCAGGAGCCTCTGAAACGCTGTCTTCTGTCTTAACGCCTTCAAACAGGTTAGCACCGACTGTGTGCACTTGTTCATGAGGCGCGCCATCATCGAGACTGAGTCCAACTCCAAGCAAAGAAAAGAGATGCTCTGAACCGGGAGGAGCTTGCTCCTTTCCCAGTTGACCTGAAGCCGAAGGTTGAGGATGCGAATGCCCACTTCCCTTAACGGGACAAGGGCTGCATCTGCGACCTTCCTGAAGATGCGAGGGGAAAAGGACAGGCTAAAAGGGAGGACCTTGTACTGATACGCCCCAACCCTCAAATGCAAACCGCAGGAAGGGTCTGTGTCGAGGTAGAATCGAGACGTGGAAGTACGCGTCCTTCAGGTTTACCACCGCGAACCAATCTTGATGCCGGATGCTTGCTAGAATGCGTTTTTGTGTCAGCATCTTGAATGGGAGTCTGAATAAAGCCTGGTTCAGTACTCGCAGGTCCAAGATTGCCCGCAACCCACCGCCTTTCTTCAGTACAATGAAGTAGGGGCTGTAAAACCCCTTCTTCATCTCGGCCAGAGGGACCTGCTCTATTGCACCCTTCTGTAGGAGGGTACCGATTTCCGCAAGCAAGGTAGTAGCGTTCTTGCCCTTCACCAAGGTGAAGTGGATGCTGCTGAACCTGGGCGGATGCCTGGCAAACTGAATCGCATAGCCGAGTCGGACGGTCCGGCCAGCCATCATGACGGGTTGGAAAGCGCAAGCCATGTGTCCAAGCTCTGGGCGAGGGGAACCAAGGGGACAATCTCGTCGGATGAACCGGCAGGTGGGGTCTCGCGGCAGGGTAGAGCCTGAAGTGCCATGCCATGTCGTGGCCGAGCTGAGTTCAGGGACATCGAAGCACTTACCTGGCTCTTTGTGACCACCCCCGGAACAGCCTGGGACGGTGGAGGAAGAGGCCTGTCCTCGTGACCCGTAGAGACCGTCACATCGGGGGTGGATTTGTGCCACAGCTGGGCACGCAGGGGCGGGGAGACCACCGCTGGAGCGCAAAACCTGCCAAAATGGAATGGTGGACGGTGTTCGTGATGACGGCCATGCGCACCGGGTATGTGACCCAGGGAACAAGGAAACCGATCTTTTGCTGAACTCTTGGGTACCGCAGCCACTTGGGCATGAGGCGAAATTAAATGAAAAGGTAACAGAAGATTCTCCTCCCGGCCCTCCACTGGGGGATGGAGTGGTCTGCTTACCAGCTCCAGAGCAGCGGGTTTCATCGTCCCTGGGTCACCCGTCTCAGGGGCACTTCGAAGCATTTCGCGGTTTCTTGGTGGCCAGCCATGAGATGGGTGGTGTCTGCTTCCTGCGGTGGGCTCCACGCCAGGGCTGGGCTGCTGCGGAGGAGCCGGTGCAGTCACCACAGGGGGACGTCCTTGGCGACGAGCAGACGGGGTGTGGGATCTTGTGCCGCACCGGGGCAGGATGTGCCGGATAGCCTCTGTCTGCTGCTTCACCGCCGAGAACTGCTGGGCAAAGTCCTTGGCGGGGTCGCCGAACAGGCCAACCTGGGAAATGGGGCGCCAAGGAACCGTGCCTTGTCGGCCTCTCCCATATCGACCAGGTTGAGCCACAGGTGGTGCTCCTGGACCACCAAGGTGGACATTGCCCGCCCGAGAGACCGTGCTGTGACCTTCGTCGCCCGGAGGGCGAGGGCGGTCACCGAACACAGCTCTTGCATCAATCCCGGGGTGGAACTACCCTCGTGCAGTTCCTTTAGTGCCTTGGCTTGATGGACTTGCAGGAGAGCCATGGCGTGCAGGGCGGAGACAGCTTGCCCAGCGGCACCGTAGGCATTGGCCATCAGGGACGACGTAAACCTACAGGCCTTGGGTGGGAGCTTTGGGCGCCCGTGCCAGGTGGCGTTGCTCCGTCGAATAAAAAAAAAAAAACACAACAGCACTATTCATTTTAGACGCTGACAAAATACTGTCGTGGCCAACAACATCTCCCATTGCCAAACAACAATCTTCAACACTCACCGCGGACGCCACTTTAACACCGTGACGGCGCATGAGAGACCCAGCTCGTGAGTCCACCATGGCCACACAAGGGGAAAAAAACCCATGCGACCCAAATCAAACAAACAAAAACAATAAAAAAGAAAAGCAATAAATAAAAAATTAAAAAGAAGAAAGAGAGAGAAAACTCATTCAGAAAATCACGCTCCACACTCACGCCACTCCAAACGCTCACATTCACACCGGAAATGAGAGAGAGAGAGAGAGACTATTGTATTTAGTAGCTTTAGGAACTAAAGTTTTAGAGCTTTTGGTTTTAGAGCTGTGACTTGCTTTAGAAAAAAAGTGTTGAGGTGCTATGATTGAAGTGTTGTTCTAACACTTTAGAGATGAGATTACAGCTAAACTGACAGACATATTTAATGAAATGCAGAGAAAACCAATAGCACTGACATTTTAAATGAAGGGTTTTTCACAAGTAGTCTTGCTTAAAGACAGCCAGTGTTGCTTGAAAAAATGGTTGAGGTGTAGTGTGGTTTAGAGCCTCTACAGTGTATAAAAATGGATAAGGAAATGGTGGAGTGCTTGAGAGTGAAATGGTAGAAGAGTAGCCTGCTAATAAGGACGCCAATAAACTCGTCTGTACAGTCTGCAACACTTCAGTTGAATGCTCTGTCATGACTGCAAATCAACACATTTTCAAAGGCCCAATTGATTAACTGTTTCAATATGCTTATCCACCCAAAATCAAAGCCAGGTCTGAGCAACCGCAATTACGTTTCTGAGCGTTATGTTTGTAAGTTGGCCAAGAGCAGTTTTAAAGAAAAATGCAGTATGGGTTTTTTTATTCTAATGCTGTTTAAAGAAGTTTATGTCAGGATAAGTTTCATTTTAGTTCATTTTACTCCATTTAGACCAGTAAAACCAGAGAGCATCCTATATATTAGCTATGTATTTTGTCCCTTTTTTACATTATTATCAGGAATATCCATTTAAATCGCAATTACAATCACAAACACAATAATGACAAAGCTGGGAAAAATGTTTGTTTGGTTTTTTTGTGTGTTTTTTATCATATTTTGCTAAATGTGAAAGTTTTTGCCCACTTCAGCACACTTGAATAGCTTTGAAACCATCACATATGAACAATTTGAAATGTCACTGAAATTAATCTCTTAGGTTCTTTATTTATTTTATGCTATTGGAAAAGGTTTTTGGAAAAGTCCCAGATTGTAAGTAGTTGAGCGTTTTATGAAACCTGGCTAGACATTTCTGTATGCTTTTCTCTGCAAAGAACCAAACTGTTACCTCAATCATTGGTTCTCAACTGGTGAATTACAGGTCTGGTATGTTTCCGATAGAGACAGCAGGGAAAACAATGGCAAATGCTAATAATAAAATGCAACTATCCATATAATCGTGCATAGTTCGAATAGCAAAAAAAAAAAAAAAAAAAAGAAAAGAAATTTACTTTTAAAAGGCAGGAGCAAATGCTTCAGCTGTCAACAAAGACTGTGTGTCTAATCAAACTCTGTTTCATTTGTAATTTAGGGGAGAAACTAGCCAAATTATATATACACTACTGGTAAAACGTTTAAAAATACTTACTCATTCTTTATTATAATTTTTTTTTCTTCACATTTTAGAATAATAGTAAAGTCTTTAAATCTATGGAATAACATAAATGGAACTATGGGAATTATGTTGTGAGTAAACAAAATCCAAAATAAATCAAAACTGCGTTATATTTGAGCATCTTCAAAGTACTCACCCTTTGCCTAGAATTTTCAGAAATGTACACTTGACATTTTCTCAACCAACTTCTTGAGGTATCACCCTGGGATGCTTTTTAAACAGTATTGAAGGAGTTCCCATCTATGTTGGGCACTTATTGGCTGCTTTTCTTTATTATTTGGTCCAAGACATCAATTTCAAAAACTATTTTTTTTTTTTTAAATAAAATTTTAGTTTTATAATTAAATAAATTAATTTTTAATTTTAATTTTTAAGATCATGAGAAACATTTCAGTCAAGTGTTTCAAAACTTTTGACCGGTAGTGTATATATATATATACGTAGTAGATACCCACATGGACTGGTTGTGTGGCATGCCCTCATCCTCAAAAACCATGATCGAAACATTGCAACGTCAAAGAAAATACGACCCAGACTACATCAAATACAGGCTCTGCTGTTATGCGTTTATAAAATTGTCAGTGGCATGGGTTTGGAGTGGCACTATCTGTTTGTCCATGCCACCGGTATGTTCTGGAAACTTGTTTGAAAATCTTCTAAGTCTTCCGTAGCGTGACTCTTGTGGCGGCTAAATTCCACACTTCAGCTTTAATTAGATTTTTGTGTACTTTGGTATGACAAACAAGTTTGGCACTATGTTGGGTCACCACTTTATTTTTTGGTTTTGGACCTGAAGCAAAACCAGTTGAGAACCACTGACCTAATTGAAATGGTGGTAGTTTTTCAGTAATCCCAACTGCAAGTCCAAATTAAATTTACCACTAATAACCTCTAATTCCCCCCCCCCCCCCCTTATTTCTTTTAACAGGTTTGTCCGTTCAAAACCAAACCATGGGAATCACCTTTGGTATTTAGCCGGAGCTAACAGAAAGAAATATAATCCAAGAAAGAGGATAAAGTGCTAATTTAGTTCTGAGCCTCATGAGGAACTTGGGATGGTGAGCACAATTAAAAGGAAAAGGAATTAAAGAGAAGAGATGAATGGAGTAGCCACCCACACAGCAAGACAGTGTGCAAGTGAAAGTCAAACTTATTGTTCTTCCCCCTGTGGCAAACATTCTGACTAATAAAAAAGCGAGGCATGATGAGTGGTTGTATCTGGGCAGTGTTGCTCTTTCTCTGCACGTGGTTGGAGCTTGGGGCAAGTTGCACTCTTCTGAGGGAAAAGAAGAGTGTGGACCTTTTTAAAACCATAAGGAAAGATGAGCAGGCAGAACGTCTAGACTCGGAGGAAGGGCAGAACGAGATGTCGTTTGTCAACACGGAAGGAACACCAAGTTCGAGACTGGCACTAGAAATGGAGGATAAATTGTCGATTTTGGCCAAAAGAAACAAGCACATAATGAATTCTGAAACAGGATTGGATTCCATACAAATAAAAGATATTGCGAAGGGTGGGTATAAAACCGAAGTGACTCCAGTTTCGTTGTCTTACCCTAGTGTGAACACAAATAGTGCTCCACTTATTACAAATGATTATCATCCCAAAGATATCTCAGAATCTGTTACACAAAACAAAGAGACAACCACATCACCTCTTAGCCACAACTCTGAAATATTGAAAATATCTGTAGATTCTTCTTTCTCCACTGAACTAACTCCTGTTGTGGTGGAAACCAAATCATTAGACCATGGTGAAAATGGAATACCGCCTGACAGATCTACTCTGACCTCAGTATCTTTGGATGGCAGAATATCACTTGATGCTAACACCAGCTCATCAAATGCCAACAGGTTTCTCTTGAGCCCTAAGTCTGGGTTAAAAATCAATGGACAGGATGTGCAAACCATAGGGATGGGTGACCAGGAGGCAGACAGCACTAGTGGAGGAGGAATTGATTTCCGCCAGGCCTTCACTGGACAAGAAGAGATGCCCTCTCAATCCCGGAGCCGTAGAAGTTGGATCTGGAACCAGTTCTTTGTGATCGAGGAATATAGTGGGCCAGAGCCGGTGTTGATTGGGCGGGTAAGGAGAATGTCTGTACAGCTGATTGTTTCGATTGCATATTAATGTAAAATGATGCCATCTGACCAGCTTAATTTGTTGAAGTCAACATTTAAGAGCGTTCACAACCAATTTGACTTCCTTAATGTACATTTCTGAGTAGAACAGGATATTCAATGAGGAAAAAAGTGTGGATTTCATCCATCGTGGATTGATTAGATAGCGAAAAGTGTATCTGATGATAATGATATCAACATAACTAACCAACACTTCATGTCATCTACCTTAATCTCTGACTTGTGAGGCACTGTCAAAAGACGATCATTGTGACTCTGTAAAGAATCGGCACTATGAAGTCACATGTTTTTAATTTGGCATATTTTACAAATTTAATATGCTAATCATCACATAATCTGCTGAAAACATAAGCAAAGGTGAGTCAAAACACTAGAGACCGGAAAACAGACTTCCATTATGAATCATGGAACACTTCCAATTTCAGGAAAAAGGTGGATAAGAAAGCAAAACTGTAACGCTCTTGTTAGCTCAACAGCTGTTCACCTGTAAACAGAAATGTCTCATAGCAACCAATTTGAAAAACATGCAGTGATTTTTTTTTTTTTTTTTTAAATAATAGCAGGGAATTTTAAGAAAGTAATTGAGGTCAGTTGTGATTTCATGAACTTTAAGTTTAAACATGTAAACATAATTTAGATACACTCATGTTATTCCCGTTGCTTAGCGATTGCTAACATGGTTAATTTGAAAAATCAAGGCTATTACATTACCTCTTAAGTTTTTAAAACATTTACTAGACATGCTCAAAATGGTCACAAAAAGCTATTACACAGCTGTTGGTCACATTTAGTGACACATGCACACGCATAGACACAAATATACGCACACTCTGCAGTAACTAGCTTGATAAGATAGCTTCACACTCAGTAAGTCTGCAAGCTGCTTATGCAGAACACAAAGCTTTAAAGAGTCTGGCGTTAAACCAACACACGGTATGGAGAGTGCACTTCATAAATGTTTCATTCTCTTCTCTGCCTGTCACTGTGCTTATACTGTATCTGAGTAAATGTTTATTCGATGGGTCAGGGCATGTTGTTGTCACTGATGTTCATCACAATGTGTCATCACTTCTAAATTAGATTAGGTTGAATGGAGGACAAACATCTAAGAGACAAAGCTAAACTTGACTGTGCACTGTAGTGAGAAAAAACACCAGGGCTGACACATCGACAGACACTGATGTACAGTATAAACTAGGAACCACTGAATTTGATTTATTGTTAAGTTATTGAACCTTTAGACTGTTTAAAATGAAGAATAGGAAGTATTAGACTGGGTTTACTATTAAAGACCCCATGAAATTAACATTGGAGTTGTGTGGCCTTTAGGTCATTTTTAGTCTGTTTAGCTTTGATTTAAAGTATATACTTGTATACTTAAGTATACTTGTCAATGTCACCGATTAAAGGGATAGATCACTCAAAAATGAAAATTAAGTCATCATTTACTAATTTTTCTTTCTTCTTTGATGTCACCAAATGATGACAGAATTTTAATTTTTGGGTGAGCAATACCTTTACATAAGAGGGATTTTGTCAAATTGACATTGTTTTTTTTTTTTTAAAGATAAACATAAATGATACTGAAAGACAAAATATTAAATGCCATGGATCAATATTTACTGTTTAATCTATTATTTTGTAGAAGGGGTAAAAATGTCAATTTTCGTGAATGAAAATGGCTAAATTAAAAATACATTCAGACTGAGCCACACTGACTGCGTTTACATGGACACCAGAAAGCGGCTTATTGCGAGAAAGCAGCGTTCCCATTTACATGCACTGTATAAGCGGTGTACTCTTTACTCCCATATACATGCTACTCGGTCAGTAAGCAGCTTTCTCCACAGCAACATAATTTCCCCACAACGCTTGTGTAAATAAACATGGTATCTGAGGAAGACTTCACTATTTTATTCTCTGTTGCTTCGCTTTTATTTCTAGATATTCCAGAGTTGTTACTGTGATTGTTTCCTTAACTTTCCATCAGGACCTGCAGCGGAATTGCACTACTATAGTGAGGTTTCACTTTACGTAAAACTCTGGGATTCCCTCAATGTACAAGTGCATATAAAGGAACCTGATGGACCATCGATATTTTACGGTGGTGTGTGTAAATGTAAAAGTATAGTTTATAGTGTATGTGCTTTTCCCACTGTAGTCCCAGAAATGTTGAACTCTTTCCACTGTGTTGACTTGTTGTTGGGCTTCATCCTATGACGTTTGTTCTCTGGTCTGTTCCATCCACATGCGTACTCCCCCAAAACCTGCTAGAATGCCATTTAAGTGTTTACATGGCCACATAAAAATGCATTCTCCGGAAGAAACCTAGGTGTGTTAAACCGCTTTCTCTTAATCCCTTAAATGGCGTAAGGAAATCGGCCCTCTTGTTTACATGACGTTTCAGAATGCCGCATTCTGCAAAAACCCTAGAATAAACCATTTTCTTAAGTGCATGTAAATGTGGTCAGTGAGAGCCCCATATTTTGAGAAGGATATAGCTGAAGGCAGAGCTCCAAAAAGGGGCAGGAGCTCCAAACCACCATTAAAGATACAGGGATCCCCTAACCCAACCCTTCCCCTAACCTTAACCGTATGTGGAAGTGATGCCCCTTTTTGTAGTCGGTGCAACCCCCTTTTGGAGTAACCCCACCCTCTTTTGGAGATTCTGCCTTCATTTGGAGATCTCCAGCCTGCAGCTATACCTACTTGCATAAATTAAGATAAAAAAGGAATGTTTGCTCAGAACAAGAATCTAAAAAGGATGTTAAAATACACTTAATTATTCTTAGTTTTAGGCACTCAAACTTTGGAAAAACAACACAAAAAAGTGTTCCTTTCCAGTTTTGGACTCGCACCACTGACATATAAAAGTTAACTGATATTAGTAAAAGACCTACCTATCTCTGTGTGAAAATGAAATAATGATGCTCTTAAAAGTTTTTTATTTTACCTATAGTTTTACTCCAAAATCATAGGCAAAAATTGTCATTTTGATACCTTCTACAAAATTATGGATTACTTTAAATATTAAAACATGGCATTTAATAATTTGGCTTTCATCATCATTTATGTATTTCTTTCACCAGAAAAAATAAATAATAAATATCAAAAATTAAATTTTGAGCCAGGGACCCCTGATTGAGTTTACATGGAATGACCCAGAGGATGTCCCACCCTAGCTTCCCATTTCAAGAATTATGTCAACACATTAAAGAATATTGTGTTTGTCAAACCATTTTGTGGTTTAAGTTCGTACGCATCACAGCCTTTGCTCTACAAACACAGAGAGGTCACTTCCATCCATTTAGAAGTCAAAAGAATTACTTGTTCATCATAACCATCTTCATGTCAAAATAGTAGGATCCATTCGATATGTCCCACCCCAGCTTCCCGTTTCAGGAATAACGTCAATACATTAAAGGTGCACTCATTAATTCTAATCCAATACACTTTTTGTCAAATTCTGCAAATGTCTCCTCGCAGTCTGCTTGCTCCTCGTTCTGTGGGTGGGCTGAAAAAAAAATCTAGTATTTGTACACAGCCCTGGCTCTGTAAACGGGACAAAAACAAAGTGGATCAGACCGATCCACACAACACTACTCCAGCCAATCAGCAAAAGGGGGTGGTTCTTGCACGTGCACAGGATGGGGGTGGGGGCAGAGCGAGACGGCAAATCTGGCTGATGCAAACATTCTAAACTCCAAGGAGGACAAATGGCTAAGACACGGACCAAGAGAAAAGGGTCAGATGGATATAAACTAAAAAAGAAGGATTATGATAAGTTGAGGGCTAGGAGCCGCATCAACATAAGTGAGGCTTTTCAGCAGTGGATAGACCTCCGAGAGGTAAAAGGCTTGAAGACGGATGCAGAAGTTGCTCTTTTTCTTCTCGATAGGTGGGTAACATAAATTTTGCTATGTTTTACAGAACCCATATATGCTGTTGGTGTGATGTTAGATTTAGTAGCAGGATAGTTGTGAGTGTCTGGAGCTGGTGTGCGTAAAACCATCTTGCATGCATGAATTTGGGGGGCGGAGCTTCCAAGGGAGCACTGAAGGGAGGGGTGTGTTTAATTTGGCAGTTGAGTTCGAATATCAACAGTGTTTCTCAGGAATCGCTGAGTGCATCTTTAAAGAATATTGTGTTTGTCAAACCATTTTGTGGTTTAATTTTTTACGCATCACAGCCTTTGCTCTACAAACGCGGAGAGGCCACTTACATCCATTTAGAAGTTAAAAGACAATCTTCTCCAAGCATTGAGAGAAATATTAGAAGAGTCTGTTCAATATTTTATTTTCTCATGGCCCACATGGTTGGTATTTATTATTGAGAAGTCAGTCTAGTGTGTGTATTTGTGTATGAGTATGTTTAGGATGTTTTTTATGTGATGTTTGGGCTGTGCCTTGTTTGATCTTGTTTGAATCACACTCAGAATAAAATGTATTTAGTGTCTCTGAAAGAACAAATCTGGACAAAAGAGAATTAGAACAAGGGAGAAAAGTGGTAGATCAAGGAGACGAGTGTGAGACGTTGTGGATGAAAGAAAATGAGAAGAGGAGAGGGACATTTCTTGCTGGGACAATCATGAGAGATCATTTCCCAAATTTAGTTCTTTTTTACAGTCTTCTTTTTTGTGTCTCTTAATTTGCATTGTCTTGGGTTTTTACAGATTCATTTTCTTTCCACAGTGAGAAGATTTGAGCTGCACAACAGAGCCGAAAGAGCAATTAAAGAGCACAAATATGAGTAAGAGAGGATGATTATGAGATATAGAAGATTTATAGACTTCTACTATGCACTAGAAGTATGTACTGGTGATGGGAATTCACAGACTTTCTGTAGTGAGACCCCAAAGGAATTAACAGTTTCTTTAGAGATAGCTCAATTGTTTCTCCAAGACACCATTGAGATGAAATGCCGCCCACTTTTTCAGTGTTGGTTCCGGAAGTGTTTTTTCCATTAATTTTTCCATAGGGATTTCATAAAGTACTTCATAAAGAGTTCTAAGCCATGAATAAAACCAACCAGCTCATCATGGGTAGTGTAGTTTTTCACAAGAAATTCCCTCTCTCTTTTTATTTTTTTATCCCCTTTTCTCCCCAATTTTGGAATGCCCAATTCCCACTACTTACTAGGTCCTCGTGGTGGTGCGGTTACCTCAATCCGGGTAGCGGAGGACAAGTCTCAGTTGCCTCCACTTCTGAGACAGTCAATCCATGCATCTTATCACGTGGCTCGCTGTGCATGACACCGCGTAGACTCACAGCATGTGGAGGCTCATGCTACTCTCCGTGATCCACCCACAACTTACCACGCGCCCCATTGAGAGCGAGAACCACTTAGTTGCGACCACAAGGAGGTTTCCCCATGTGACTCTACCCTCCCTAGCAACCGGGCCAATTTGGTTGCTTAGGAGAACTGGCTGGAGTCACTCAGCACACCCTGGTTTCGAACTCACGACTCCAGGGGTGATAGTCAGCGTCAATACTCGCTGAGCTACCCAGGCCCCCAGAAATTCCCTGTATTAAACATGAGTTTAAAAAAACCAAGTTGAAATAACATGGACTGATGGCTACATCAAAAGTATATACCATCAGTTAACAACCTCGAAACTCACAGTAGGTCTGTTTTTAAAGGTCTATAATTTATCTTTAAAAATATGTTCCCCTACGGAAAAAGTAAGTATGATTTTTATGTCCAGAACCAGACTGTTGCGCACTATTGTAACTGTTAAGCTAGAGCCATTATTGAGGAGAAATTAGAGGGATGAGTAGGAGACTGAGAGCTAAGGACGGGTGGTTTTGGCAGTCCTGAACTAGCAGTGGTGGGTTTATCTCTTCATATGTTTACTCAGAGTTGGCACTTTTGGAAGCTTTTGGCAGCTCTCCGCTGTGTCTGTCCGTTAAGCTGAGGGTCTTAGTTTAAGGGTAGGCGGTGAAGCTGCCCATCACTGGACCGTGAGCACAGCTGAAGCCCCTCTTAGCATGTGGTCGCATTCGACACACTCTCTGTGAGCAGCAGGATGCAGTCCATGCACAGTGTGTGTGTGCTGCATGCCTGTGTTAACTGGTGTGTTCTTACAGTGTTTGAGTTTCTATGTTATTCTGTGTACACAAATTCATGTGTTTGTGTGCATATAGTGTAATATGCATTTGCAACGTGTGTGAAATAAAATAAAGATACGAATTAATGTAACATTTTTATTATTTCTATATTTATTAAAATATTTTATTATTATGGCAACATTTTACAATAAGGTTGTATTCAGTAATGCTTGTTAACTACATTAGTTTACATGAAGTAAAAATGAACAATACTTCTACAGCACCTATAATCTTAATGTTAATTTAAATGAAACAATGAAATGTGTATACATTAACATTAGTTAATGCATTGTGAACTAACAATATTCAATAGCCTTTTTCATAAATTAACATTAACCAAGAATAATAAATGCTGTAATACAACTTTGTTCATTGTTAGTCCATGATGCCTAATGATGACCATCACGTCATATTCGTTAATCGTAGTCAGTTTTACTTTGACTTAATAATTTTAATTGACAAAAATGTGCCAAATGTAACAAACATGTATCAAACTGCACTGAAATATTTAGTAATAATAATAAAAGTAATCATTTTATACCATTAAAATGTTCTTCGAAAAACTTTTAGTAAAATCTACTTCATGACATAATATTTATTAAAGTGATTGAGTAAATTTAACTTAAACATTTCTGTCAATCCCTGTCAACCTTTTATTTATAAATCTGATGTACATGGTACTTAAAAAATTAAATGAACATTTTAATGAACATTTCACATCTTTGTGTTCTTCTTCATCGATCGTTCGCTTTTGTATTTATTTTTCCCTTTCTCTCCTTTGTGAGTCCAGTTGTGTGCCTCCTCTGTTCTCCTCAGAACCCATGGACCTGTTGGTGCTGGTGGTGCTTGGGATCATCTTGCTGCAGATTGCTGCACCATCCTGTTGAGATTTCACTCTGTTTCCTGCAAGCTGGATTCGATGCCCAACTTGAGGACCTTATGGGATGAATTAATGTTCAACTGAGTTTCCAAGTTTTGCTCTTCATTAAACTGCATTACCTGCTTCTGAGTCCCGCTTCTGTTTCATGACAGAAAATCCAGCCAACATGAACTTAGCAGGTACAGATCCCATCTGCTCCACGCTCGACCAGCAGGGAGAACTACTGGAATGATATTCTGAGCTACTTGCGGGTTCCCATGAGGCTTGGATGATCATTATTTCCCAGCTCTCAGATCTCGCCGCCCAGGTGAAAGATCTTCGTCTCTCCTCTTCCTCTCTCAACACACACCACGGCTCCTACAACCCCTGTAGCAGCTGAAATGCTCCCGGCGCCCATCAGAAAACCTTGTCTCAATACACCTGCGCCATATTCTGGAGAACCAGAGGGGTGCCGTGCTTTCATTTCCCAGTTCTCCCTGGTCTTCCTCGTTTCCTTCAGAGGTATCCAGGGTTGCCTACATCATCTTACACCTGGCAGGACAGGCACGGAACTGGGGAACGGCTGCCTGGGAGAGTCATCTGCCTTGCTGTGACTCGTTTGAGAAGTTCTCTACAGAGCTGAGCAAGGTATTTGATTGCGCAGCTCATGGGAGAGAGGTGGCTCGGCGTCTGACCAAACTACGGCAGGGTGGTGGGTTGGTGTCCGAGTACTCCATCAAATTCCGGATACTGGCAGCCTCCAGTGGATGGAACGAGAAGGCCCAGTGTGACATTTTCTTTGGAGGTCTATCAGAGGCTGTGAAGGATGCTATCTATATGCTAGAGCTGCCCGACAACTTTGACGATCTCATCAGCCTGACCATAAGAGTGGACCACCACCTGACACACCGTCGAGATCTTCGCTCCTCTACCCTACCTCCTTTCCATGATCTCTCTCCTCTGTTTGCTGTATGGAGTCGGAGGCTATGCAGCTTGGACGAGTCAGCGGTGACGCCACCTCGGATTGTGCGTTTACTGTGTAGGATGGGGACATATCGCATCAGTCTGACCAGAAAAAGCCAGGTGCTCACTAGGGACCAGGGGACGACTGGTGAGCGCCACAAAGTCTAGCTTGTCTCCTATGCTCCACACCTCCCTGCCTGCCATCATCATGTGGGGCCAGACTTCCCGATGGGTGATGGCACTCATCGATTCAGGAGCTGAGGGTAACCTGTTGGGCGTGGAGCTTGCTGCCCGGTGAGGAATTCCTGTTGTTCTTGTTTAACCACCTATCAGCATCTGCTCGATTAGTGGCTCTTCCCTTGGGCAGATTACTCAAGCCACGGTCCTGGTAAGTCTGAGGATTTCAGGCAACCATGAGGAGGAGATTGTGTTTTATCTGCTACGGATTGCTTCTAATCCTGTCGTTTTGGGTCATCCATGGCTGATAAAGCACAATCTGCACATTAACTGGGCTGGCAATGTTGTTACTGAGTGGGGGACTTTTTGTCCTGCTCATTGCTTGCTTTCCGCTCTGTCTCCTGTCTCTCCTTCTGTCTTTGTGTTTCAGGGGAAGGAGGTCGATCTGTTGGGGGTTCCGACAGTGTATTATGATCTGAGGACGGTCTTCAGTAAGTTCTAGGCCGCTTCCCTGCCTCCGCACTGCCTGAACGACTGCGCTATTAATCTCCTCCCTGGCACTTCTCCACTTCGCGGATGACTCTACTCTCTCTCCGTACCTGAGCGAAAGGCAATGGAGAGATACATTAATGAGTCATTGGCAGCCGGTCTCATCCACCCTTCCTCGTCCCCAGCTGGGGCAGGATTCTTCTTTGTGAGCAAGAAAGACAGGTCTTTGTGGCCCTGCATCAATTATCAGGGGCTGAATGACATCACCATTAAGAACAAGTACCTCTTGCCTTTGATGACTTCAGCCTTCGAGTTGTTACAGGGGGCGACTGTGTTCACAAAGTTGTATCTCCACAATGCATACCATCTTGTGAGTATCAGGAAGGGGGATGAGTGGAAGACAGCATTCAACATGCCCACCAGGCATTTTGAGTATTTGGTGATGTCTTTTGAACTTACAGTACCAATGCACCCACCGTCTTCCAGGCACTCTTTAATGATGTGCTGCGTGACGTGATTAATCTGTTCATCTTTGTGTACCTGGATGACATCATAATTTTTACTCTGTCTCTCCAGGTACACACTGAGTACATCAGGTCAGTGTTACAAAGGCTGCTGGAGAACAAACTCTTTGTGAAGGCGGAGAAGTGTGCGTTCCATGTGAAGTCGGTTCTGTTCTTGGGGTACATCTTGTCATCCAAGGGGGTGCGCATGGATGCTTCCAAGGAGAGAATCGTCACCAATTCGGCAATTTCTATCTGCGTTTTATATGTAATTATAGCCAGATAGCCGCCCCTTTCACGAGTCTGACCTCCACCAACGTCAAGTTTGTATGGTCGGACAAGGCACAAAAAGCTTTTGAGTTCCTTAAAGTCAAATTTACTTCTGCCCCATATTGAGTATGCCTGATCTGTCCCGTCAGTTCGTGGTGAAGGTCAACACATCAGAGGTGGCCTTGGGTGCGATTCTTTCCCAGCGCTCACCCAAATATGGCAAGATTCATCCCTGTGCCTTTTAATCGCACCGCCTCACTCCTGCAGAACGGAACTACGACATCGGTGGCCTTGAGCTGCTAGCCGTCAAGCTTGCTTTGGAGGAGTGGCGTCATTGGTTAGAGAGGGCAGAGGTACTTTCTACGGTATGGAGTGACCATAAGAATTTAGAATACAGCAAGACAGCCAAGAGACTAAATTCTCGCCAGGCTCGCTGGTCTCTATTTTTTGGTAGGTTTAACTTTACCTTATCCTACAGGCTGGGATCCAAGAACGTCAAACCTGACTCGCTCTCTTGCCTGTTTGATACTTCTGCCCACTCGAGTTCGCAGGACACAGCCATTCCCCGGGTGGTGGCCGCTGTGTCCTGGAAGGTCGAGTCAGAAGTACGGAGAGTGCTTCGGTGAGTGACGGTCGCATAGGGAATACAGGCGGGTCGGTTGTTTGTGCTTGTCATCTGGGGATGAGACACACTGAGGCCGTCATTTGGCACTGGTTCTGGTGGCCTGTGATAAGGCGGAACATATTACTTTTTGTGTTGGGTTGTTCCGTCTGTGCTCATGGGAGCCCCTAGCCATTCCCTCGAGACCCTGGTTGCACAATGCTCTCGGCTTTGTCACAGGGCTTCCAGAGTCCCGTGGCAATATGGTCGTGCTGACGGTGGTGGAAAGGTTCTCGAGGGCTGTCCATTTTTGAATAAGTCGATCATTGCGTTGATGAGATAAACACCACTTTAGAAGACTTGGAATATAGCGCACAAGTCGTATGGACTACTTCTATGATTCTTTATTAGTGTTTTTAGTCCTTATTCCAGCTTCACAGCTGTGTTTGTTATATCGTTGTATGGAAAATTCTATGTGGAGATTCTTGAAAAATTCAACATATGGCAAAAAAAGAAAAACAGAAAACAGGTATGGAGTAAATAATGAAATAATTTGTATTTATGGGTGGATTATTCCTTTAAGAAAGTAAATAGGGTGAATTGTGACTTTGTGTTGACTTTAGATATGTGTGTGTCTGAGTGTTTGTGTGTGAGAGTGTGCGTGTTTTGACTGGTTAGACTAATATACAGTGAATGTGCTTTGACATTGTAGTCATGCTGTGCTCTGAGAGTCGCACACACGTAAATGCAGACTGTTCAGCCGGGGGGCTTCATGTAGCGAGGGGTGGGGGACTCCTCAAAGCTGCTGTTTGATGCTTTGCTTTTTTCTGCATTTGGCACACACAACCATGTTTGCTTTATTGCCTCCCAAAATCAGCCAAGCATACTTCATATGTGACCCCCTAAGGGCGGGAAGTCTCTCTGACTGCAGGAAGTGTAAATCTTCCTCACTTCATATCACCCCCAGCTAAATTTTTCTTTGGTTCCACACTCTTGGAAATTCAAGGATATTCTGCGATTATTTCTTCTGAAGTCAGGGTCCATTTGTCTCTGTCTGAAAAACTCTTTCAGTGCATTTGTAAATATATTTGGAATCTGTTCCAGTATACTACAATGAAACATGAGGGAACTTGAATAGTGTAATACTAAAATGGGAATCCATCCAACCATGTTGTCGTCCAATTATGAGTCTCGTGAGGGACTTTTAGATGTAAAAAACAAGAGCAGGGCTGCAGGAATCAACTTTTGGCGACCGTTTGATGGCAAGATGTTTTACTAGAGCTGGTGTAATTGTCATCTCCAGCTATCTCTGAGTAATTCCAGACCCGTTCATCATCAGTGCCCATTAGACGAAAAAAACAAAACACAAAGGAGATCTTGTTAATATATCAGTTATTTGTCCTTGACAGCATCGATCACCATGATATATGTATATAAATAGAGTGATATTACAAAAAAATAACCATGCTTTTACATTAACCACAACCTTGTAGTAAAACCATAGTAACCAAAAAATCAACCATGTTACTACAGTCATGGTTACTTGGTACAAAATTACTATAATAAAACCATGATAATATATGGATACTACAGTATTAAGGTCCATTTACAACCAAGCACTACAACTATAATGACAATGACACAGAGGAACAATATCATTGGGACCACATTCAGAGCAATTTTTTTCCAGTAGATGAACGATAAAAACATTGAAAGCCAATTAAAATCCATCTGACTTTAAAGGGCTCGAGCATTTAAAATGACAGACAACATTGCATACATCGCCGAGGTTCAGAAAAACCCACCACTGTCTGACAAGTCAAATCCCCTTTTCAAAGATGCCTTAAATAAACAGGATATCTAGAAAACAATTGGGTTTACCCTCGGAATGAATGGTGAGAGGTATTAACGGAGATGAGATATTGAAAAGCTAACACTAGCTGGTAGCATAAAATTACCTCAGGTATCCAGTGCTAATGTCGACAACATTGTCTTGCCTCCTCTGAAGTTGTAGTGAATATTCACATATGCAATATACACATTTACAACAAAACTAGAAAACACCCTTTTATACCGTAAATATAGTGATAAACTGCAGCAATTAATTACATATTTTGTTTGAAAAAATATGTCTATTATAAGGCTGCGTGGGGCTCAAGTGAATAATTTTTGTGAACTAGTTCATTCACTAGTTTGTATGAACTAGTTTGTTGGGAATTCCCAACGTTACATACACTGATGAGCCAAAATATTATGACCACCTGCCTAATATGTTGTTGGTCCTCCACGTGCTGCCAAAACAGCACCGACCTGCCGAGGCATGGACTCTACAAGACCCCTGAAAGTGTCCTGTGGTACCTGGCACCAAGACATTAGTAGCAGATCCTTCAAGTCCTATAAGTTGCAAGGTGGAGCCACTGCGGATGGGACTTGCTGGTCCAGCACATCCCACAAATGCTCAATAGGATTGAGATCTGGGGAATTTGGAGGCCAGGGCAACACCTTGAACTCTTCATCATGTTCCTTAAACCAATCCCAAACAATGCGTGTAGTGTTTAAGGGCACATTATCCTGCTGAAAGAGGACACTACCATCAGGGACTACCATTGCCCTGAAGGGGTGTACCTTGTCTGCAACAATGTTTAGGTAGGTGGCACATGTCCACATGAATGGCCGGACCAGGGTTTCCCAGCAGAACATTGCCCAGAGCATCACACTCCCTCCACCAGCTTGTCATCTTCCCACAGTGCATCTTGGTGCTATCACTTCCCCAGGTAAATGGCACACACGTTCACTGCCATCCACATGATTTAAAAGCAAACAGGACTTATCTGACCAGGTGACCTTCTTCCACTGCTCCAATGTCCTGTTCCGATGCTTGCGTGCACAATGTAGGCACTTTCAACGGTGGACTCTGAGCCTAGAGGTCTGCAGGTCTATGCAGCCTAGAGGTCTGCAACCCAACCTGGGCCCGAAGGGACCCGAGAACCGGACGGGTTTCAGGCTGGGTTCAGGTCAGTTTTTCAAGTAGGACTTCGGGTTCGTGTCTGGTTCGGGTTTGTAATTAATGAAAAAATAAACAGGCTTACCGAACTTGTTTCACGCATGCGCTCTCACTCACAGATGTGCAAACGGACGAGTTAGGGGCATTCACACCGAACGTGTTTTTGCGCACATCTGTTCTGTTTTCCCATTGTTTAAACACATGCTGGATGAATGTCGTATTTTTATCCCCTTTTCTCCCAATATGGAATGCCCAATTCCCACTACTTAGTAGGTCCTCGTGGTGGCGCGGTTACTCACCTCAATCCGGGTGGCAGAGGACAAGTCTCAGTTGCTTCCACTTCTGAGACCATCAATCCGCACATCTTATCACGCATGACGCGCGGAGACTCCGCATGTGGAGGCTCATGCTAATCTCCGCAATCCACACACAACTTACCACGTGCCCCATTGAGAGCGAGAACAAATAATCACGACCACGAGGAGGTTACCTCATGTGACTCTACCCTCCCTAGCAACCGGTCCAATTTGGTTGCTTAGGAGACCTGGCTGGAGTCACTTAGCACACCCTGGATTCGAACACGCGACTCCAGGTGTGGTAGTCAGCGTCAATACTCACTGAGCTACCCAGGCCTCTGAATGAATGTCTTTGACATTTGCACCACGTCTCATTTTTTCATGTCCATGTCAAGTTAAAAAGTACTTCAAACTGTCAAAAACGCATGAACCTATGCTCTGTCTCATTCTTTGCACTGCATCTAGATTGTTTTCAGTGCAGTTGTCACAAAGATTCAAAATTCTAAACAAGTTCCGGCTGCATAGAGGGGACTGTTTCAGTGTTTCATATTATTACAGATTGTTCTGCACCAGGTGAAGTTTCAGCGCATAAATGGTAAGGCAATGCTTTTATGCTTTCATTCTGCTCTAGTATACTGAGGGGCTGCCGTGCCTTGTTAAAGCTGTATGTTTACTGTTTCAATAATGTTACGAATGTTGCCTATATGCTTACATAAAATATAGCCTATTGCAACAGTACTTGCTAGGAGAAGAAATTAGATAGTACGCAATTTCAGGTTCGGATCGGGTTCGGACTTAAAATCTGATGGTATCATTCGGGTTAGGTAGGGTCGGACCACACGGTCTTGGGTACAGGTCTCTAACGCAGCCCCATACACAGCAGGATGTGATACACTGTGTGTTGTGTCACATTCCTCCTGTAACCATTATACATTTTTCTGTGACTTGTGCCATAGTAGACCTTCTTCGGTTCGAACCATATGGGATAGCTTCACCTGTGAGTGGTCATAAAATTTCATTGAAAAATTTAGCTCATTAATGGAAAAGCTACAATATTGTGAAAATAGCCGAACTACTGTTACGCTGCTGAAAAATGTGGTTTAGCTGGTAGCATCGCTACTTTTAGTTAACTGCTCCCCAACACTTCAGACTTCTCAAAATTATCTCAAAGATTTATCATCCAATTCTTCCAAGACCACTGGTCCCCATCTACTTTATTTGAATGGAGACCAGCATTCTGCTAAACATCTCCTACATGTTCCATAAAAGAAAGAGAGACCAACAGGTTTGAAACAACATGAGGGTGAGTACATAATGACAGATTAAAAAAAATAAAACAATTGTGAAATATTCCAATAATAAGTCTCCTGAATGATGAAAGAGCAACCTATTAGCAACAATATGTTCCTCTTGTTGTCTTTTCTCTGATGTCACATTATACACTTTGTCTCTCACAGTCTCCAGATCTATCGGGCCTTGCTGCTCCGACTGGTGGTAATTTCTATTAGCACTGATTTTTTGATGTTCTCGAAATGTTCCGCGCTTTGTTCTCTATTATTCTCTCTGTCTTCTATTTCTTTCTTTCAGAAGAGCGGAGACTCCTCTGTCTATCGCTGTGGCACACGCTCTCTCCCACTACAAATGGCTTCAGAGTGCACTAAAGAAAAGCACTCAGTGTACCTCAGAGCTCTTGCTATGATCAAAAGCCTTTATTCCCCCCAAATACCAGCTACCAGATGGTACAGATATTTTTCTGTCTCTGGCTGTGTTTTGAATAGCACACTGCCATGCAGTGTTGGGGAGTAACTAAAAGTAGAGATGTTACCAACTTAACAACATTTTTCAATAGTGTGACTCGCTAGTGTAGCTTTAGTGTAACTCATTGTTTGATCAGCTTGATCACACAGGAAATCGACATGTTGTTTCCGAAAGTTCATATACCATATAATCAACCCCATTCTGCTGAAATATTGTCAAGCAGCATCCCCCATCAACAATTTTTTGCATCAATTCAGACGTGATCACCTTTCCTTCAAGCACTGTTTGGGCTGTGTGCAATCTCTGAGACTCAGGTTCTAGTCCCATGGAAACCAGGAAGTAGTCACGTTCATATATACAATGGCAAGCGTGATTCTGAGGTTTTATTTTTGCCCTAAATTCACATTTTTACTCCACTGATGGTTAGGTTTTGGGTTGAAGTTTGGATTAGAGGGCAGAGTTAATAAAATATGCATTCCTGTTGACTGTATTACATCATTTACAACTAAATATACAACTCCTTTGTGGTGCCCCTCTGTGGACATTTCAGCCAGAAACTGGAGCTTACATGTGTTCATATGTTCAGCAACACTTCCAGCTTCGGCCACTGGGGTCAGTGATTTGAATTTGGGTAAGCACAGACCGATTTCAGCAGCAAAACTTTCGTGCTAGTGTTGCTGAATTCACAATGTGATTAGTATGGTTTGATTGGACTTTCAAAAGTTAAGACCTTTTATACAAAATGTAAGTTTATTCTGTATTGACGGATCTCCCAGCATGATTTCTTCAAACATGGAAGGTTCTAAAAGCCTAGTCCTTCACTTTTTTGCACCAGAAAACAGTAACACGAATGCAGATTACACCTGTTTGATGGTTCACCTATGAGCCAAGAATAGTACGAGCGAAAGGGTTAATAAAAAATGCTAAATAACTTGTTTTATTTCTTAGATAATGACTAAAGCCACTCGCTGAATTAAAAATGCAAAGGAACAAGGTCATATAACAACAGTGTAGCATCCTATCATTGCTAACATTGCTAAAAATTGCAAACTGTTTTACATAGGCCTACTTATTTTAAAACTAGACAAACTTTGATGTTAAAAAAGAAAAGAAAGAGGGTTTGATAACATTTGAATTTTTTGACAGCTGGATTTTGAATAGTATTCGGCCGTTTGAACACATTTGGTCAATGTAAGTCTATGGGGTTTGGGGGATTTTGGATAATCCACTACGGTAAAAGCATTAGCATGATCAGTTAGAAAAGACATAGCAACCCGAGTCAGAACACTCTGAAGGTCTGTGCCAAGCTTGGTGGATGTAGCTTTAACGCTCTAGGACAAGTTACAATCAGACATTTTGGGAAAAAAACCCTCAACCAAGTCTGTAGAATATCAGTGTGATGGCTTTGTGAAGCCAACATAAAAACAGTAGGCAGTTTTAAATTCCAAAAATAGCTTGTGCAGTGTTCTGTACGTGGCTGAGTTCTGGCATCTCTGAATATACAGTTCAAGCTTTCTCATCTGACATATGCAAATGCTTATGTATGTCTGTGTGAGTTTTAAGGTATTTTCAGTGGTAATTTGTAGACTTATATATAGTCGATATACAACGATCAGCCACAACATTAAAACCACCAGCCTAATTTTGTGTATGTCTCCCTTTTGCTGCCAAAACTGCGCCAACCCGCATCTCAGAATAGTATTATGTGATGCTATTCTTCTCACCACAATTGTACAGAGCGGTTATCTGAGTTACCGTAGACTTTGTCAGTTCGAACCAGTCTGGTCATTCTCTGTTGGCCTCTCTCATCAACAAGGCATTTTCATCCGCAGAACTGCTGCTCACTGGATGTTTTTTGTTTTTGGCACCATTCTGTGTAAATTGTAGAGACTGTTGTGTGTGAAAATCCCAGGAGATCAGCAGTTACAGAAATGCTCAGTCCAGCCCATCTGGCACCAACAATCATCCATGTGATTATATAATCAGCCAATCGTATTGCAGCAGTACAGTGCATAAAATCATGCAGATACGGGTCAGGAGCTTTAGTTAATGTTCACATCAACCATCAGAAGGGAGAAAAAATGTGCTCTCAGTGATTTGGAGCGTGGCATGATTGTTGGTGCCAGGTGGGCTGGTTTGAGTATTTCTGTAACTGCTGATCTCTTGGGATTTTCACACACGACAGCCTCTAGAATTTACTACAAATGGTGCCAAAAACAAAATAAAACATCCAGTGAGTGGCAGTTCTGTGGATGAAATGCCTTGTTGATGAGAGAGGTCAACAGAGAATGACCAGACTGGTTCGAACTGTCAAGAAGAATATAATCTCAGAATGCTATTCTGAGATGTGGGTTGGCGCTGTTTTGGCGGCACGAGGGGGACATACACAATATTAAGCAGGTGGTTTTAATGCTGTGGCAGATTGTTGTATATTGTCCCTGTTAGAATATCCACCTTAAGGAAAATGTAATTAAAAGACATAAAGTCTATCAAGATCGAAAAAATATATTTCTTTTTATTGAATTTTTATAGAGCAACATAATTGTGTGAAATAAACAAATAGGGAAGGTTCTTTTGATTAAAATTATGTTTTTTTGTTTTGTATTTTAAAGGTGGTGAGGGAGCCATTTACCCCACATTTGGGGTAAAAGCCCCCAGCGGGGTTATTGTGATATTGTGTAAATACAGGTCCAAAAGCTATCGGGCAAATTTTTGAGTAACAAATTAAGATAATGCTTATTCATAATAACCACTTCAGAAAAGGGTTATCCATTTTCTGTTCATTTCAATCACATTTGGCATTTTATAACATCTCAAGTATTTTATAAACAAATTAATCTCTATTAAAATTGAATTAGTAATAATAATAAGAATAAGAATTATTTTTTTCATTAATATAAAAAGCCCGAACCCATCCCGAAACCCAGGTCTGGTAGCAGACTTATTATCAGTCAAAGTCTCTTCCTGTCTAAGTGGCCCGTTCTTGGTCAGAAAAAGCTATGTTGCGGACCAGACTTTATGTCGATAGTCAACTTCTGGCTTTGCAAGAAAATGATATATTTAACACAGGTGTGTGTGTTTTATACACACGTGTATTTGTAGGACTCTTGTTGTGAGAAAATGGTGTGTTAATGTTTGCTATATGGAAGTGATATCTTGGCAGTGACACAAAAGAAGAAAGAAAGTTGTCACTGGTGTAAGACTAAAAGCATAAGGAAGAGATTTAGCCAACCAAAATAAGAACCCAAGAGCTCCTTTAATCACAAAGAGAGACAGACAGGGAGAGAGAGAGACAACTGAAGAATGAATAATCCCTTCAGCTGCCTTTGGCTGGCCGTCAGCTTGCTTTCTATCTCGCACCCTGACCCAGCTTAGAAATAATAACTTGATTCCTTTTAAAGGGCCCATGAATTGGCTTGACGAGTGCGGTTTTCTTTCCAGTGTTGAATTATCTACTATTAATACAGGAAGTTGGGGAGGGACATATTGTAGGGTTCGTCACATATTTTAAATGGCCGATAGGCTTTAGTTTACATCACAGCCATGAACATGATTTGCTACTTGCTGTCGCATTCACATTCTAAAAAGCATTTGATTGGACTAAATGAGTGAGTGCAGTGTGAATAATCAATATTTTTGTCCATATTCGTGGAAGAGAGAGATTGCAAATTTTAAAAGCAAATACAGTATCTGCTAAAAGTGAATTTTGTTAACGTTAAGAGTACACTAGAATGTAGATGACCTCGAAGCTAAAAGAAATGGACTTAAAGCCACAAACCTCAACTCCAATTTTGATTCAGGGCAGTCTCATAAGGGAGACATCACCGTAGCAACTTTTCGCCTACATCATGAAAATGTCCTTCTCATTCTGTTTTCTTACCTCAGTTCAGACGATTCCGTCACAGGTTCAGCAATTTTCAGATTTTTCGTGTGTTTAACCGTAATGTGTTTTATTATACTTATAAATATGTTAGTTTAGTTGCAATATACTATCACATAGATATTTTAGCTTCCCTAACCCCACCCCTACACCTAAACCTAACCAATTCTCGACCATGTAAAAGAAATAACAAGCAGATACAAGTATAGTCATAATAATTTTTTCCAAAAAATGACAAAAAAGCACTATAAAAGTATTCCAAAAGATTCCTGTTCAATTCAAAGTCCTCCAAAGTCACACGATAGAGCCGTGTGAGGAACAATTGCTGAAAATCTTTGTGGAGGCAGACACATCTCATTCAAAATGTACATCATAATATATTATTATGTTCCAGTCGGTCACAATTCATGCAAGAGCCAGTGGCATTTGACATCAGCTCGGACATTCTGAAAACTCTCTTTGTGTCCCAAGGCAAACAAAATAAAAATTAAATGATACAACATTGAGTATATGATGACAATTTTCAATTTATTTAATTTTAACCTTGGGTAATTCTACAAATCCTCAGAAATTAATTGAGTACAGTGACATTTAAAAGACGGAAGTTGGTTCGGCTATCCTTATGAGGACTCTCCATAGACATAATGATTTTTATACTGTACGAACTATAGATTCTATCCCCAAACCCTAACCCTACCCCTAAACCTAACCCTCACAAAAAACATTCTGCATTTATACATTTATAAAATAAATAAAAAAAATAAATAAAATAAAATAAAATAAAAAACATCGTTTAGTATGTTTTTAAGTGATTTGATATATGGGGACACTAGAAATGTCCTCATAAACCACATTTATAGCATAATACCCTTGTAATTACCCGTTTGTAACCTAAAAAAATGTCCTCGTAAACCACCCAAACCCACCCACACACACACAATTAGAGAAAGAGACAAAGATAGAATACACCTGAAAAATAGGTGCTAGATTCCACAACAACAAAAGATAGATGGATGGGAATGTGAACAGAGGGAGGTGTTAAGTGATAGTTGGACAGATGGACAAACAGAAAGAGTGAGAAAGTGTGTGAAGCAGATGGACAAAGAGTGTGAGAGGCAAACAGATGAGAAGATGAGGACAACACAGATGGACATGCTAACTGCCACTATGTGTGTGTGTGTGTGTGTGTGTGTGTGTGTGTGTGTGTGTGGGTAAGGTTTTGCCTTACATTGTGGGGACCAAATGTCACAAGGATAGTAAAACCTGAAATCTCCTTTTAAAATGATATAATAAACATACAAAAAAAAATTTATATTGAAAATGGAAAAAGGTTTCTGTGAGAGATATTTTTAGGGGTAGGGGATAGAATTATAATTAGCTCAGTAATAAAACAATAGAAGTCAATAGAAATACCGTATACCTACCATGAAAGAAAAACAAACATGTTTCATGTTCAGCCTTATCTACTGAAAATTACGAAACAGTGGCGACAATTTTGCTAAATGAAATTACGTGATTCATTACACGTATTGCGGCAGTTCCGAGGTGAAATTTCCACAGAGTGGCGCTAAAAGCGAGTTACATTTTCTCCCAAACAGATGAAGGGCTCTATTTTCGCGAGTGTGTAAAGCGCAGCATTATGCACTACGACCGTGCGCAACGTCTCATCCAATTGTCGTGAGAGCACTAATTCTAAGTGCAATTTTTTTTTGCCAGCACAAAGCTCAAGTGGGTGTGGGTATGAGTGTTTGCGCTATTGTATGTAAATAAAGTGGCGCAAAGCGCAATTTGCTATTTTCCTAAGAATTTCATCGTTTCAATACTATGTCTTATCTCAGCGCAAATTCCAAATTCAATTCCTGCATTTAAAGTTTGAAGATTCCACCAGCAGATGGTACTAAAGTTCATGTCCAAACTCTGAAAATATAGTGAAACATTAAATTAAGTCCCTGACAATCAGTGTCATAGCCCTTTTTTAGAAGAAAAAATAAAATAAAATAGATTATGTTAAAATATCTAAAGGTCATGGCTTATTTTTCAGTTATTCCCTGACGAAAATCGAAAGTTCATGGCAAATTTGTTGCAAACTTGCCACAAATTCACCACTGATCATTTTCACATGCAAATGAGCTTTGCGGCAAACTTGCGGCAAATTGTGCATTGTTGCCAAAGGTTTGTTGGAGGTTCGCCACTACTGGCGAACAGCTGCAAACTTCTGGCAAACATCTGTGGCGATTTAAATGCTCATTTGCATGTGGAAAATAAAGAGCTGCAAATTTGCGGCTAGTTTAGATTTTTTGTTAGGGTTATCATTATGTTTATATTTACAACTGTATTTATGATCGAATTTATATTGGTATTTTTCCTCCCGTTGTTGCAGAGTGATTTTTATGTCATTGCAAAAGGAGTAAAATGTTTAATGATTTTTTTTTTTTTTTTTTTGACAACTTTGTTGTAATTTGAATTTAGAATTATGTTTGGTTTTATTTTTTCGTGTTTTAATAAATGAATATATTTTTTCAAAATCAAAACTGACCAATAGAAGTGAAGTGCATTCCGATACAATCACTGTTAATCCTAGCCATGATTTGTGTGACAGTAGATGAAAATGATTAATAATACTTACATTCTCTATAATTTAAAGAAGCATTCATCCAAATTCTGACGAAAATTACATTTTCTATGCGTTTAAAAGAAGCGTGCCACTGTCAAAGAAATATATCTGGCATTCATCGAGGACGCAGTTAATACACAAAAGAAAGCAAGTCCATATTTCTGTTCTTTTATTTCATTGCATACAGTCGATTTACACTAACAACTTCTTATGAATGTGCTGTCTTTGTTTAAATTGTTGGTGCTTGAGGGAATGGACTATATAATAGGATGCATAATTGGAAAAGAACCTCATAAATAAATTGCACTTTGTTCAGCCTTTTGTGCGTTGAGCGCGCAAACCCACTTGTGCCTAGACTTAGCGCATACTTGCACGAAAATACCAAAACTTCATGGCCCCTCTTTCCAAAACCCTGCACTCCAAAGAAAACAAATAAGATTTATTGAGACTGACATCATGCAAAAACCGTTGTTTAAAACAACAGCAGCAAAATAGCACCCTCAACAGAGAACTGTTATGAACATGGCTTAAAAATGGCAGTAAGCCTCAATAATTCGCTGCAACTACAACACTATGAGAATGAGCAAATGATTGACAGGTGAAAAGCATCAACACTGTCCGTGGATATATTTTAGTTTTCTGTTTGCAAAGTCTACAGCTGTCACAGAGACTGGTGAGATTTCTCAGGACACTTATTTCATTAATATCTGAAAGTGAGTAGGAACATTTTTTGCATACATTTCCATGAAAAAAAAATCATTTACAGCACCTTTAACGCTTGCGCTCTTAAAAATTTTTTAAAGCTCTATTGAGTTTTAAATCAACAAAACCTACCTACCTCCCTACACTAAACCTTAAAACTAAACATAACCGATAGTATCATGAACGCAAATGTGAGATGAAAAGCACAATTGATGAACCAACCGAGTCATTTTGTGGTGCTTCTATGACATTTTTGGCTCAAGTGCTGACAGGCACACTCTTTAGGACTTGCAAACCTGGGCCTTTGCATTGCAAGTGCAACACTCAATTGAACAAGCTTGTAAATATAGTTGGTTATGTAATGCAAACATTAATATGCATCGCCTTATAATGCACACGCTATATTAAAAAAGTTTTGATGTCATAAGAGAGCATTGTGTGAGGAACAGAGCAAAAAAAATGTAGGTATAGTAACGTGATTTTGTAAGGTGTTCATGTCTCATATCACTCCATGCTCTCTTGTTACGTAGCAAAGTAATTTAAATCAGATTTAAATATGCAATTTAATGCAAATATATCAATTTTTTTTTATTATTTAAGGTAGCCGTGTAATAAGCGGAACTGTAATAGTTTATTTTGCGATAATTGCCAACTGCCTGTATATACTATTTTAGAGTTAAATAGTAGGCAGTATGCTACATTCTGAACATAGCCAATGCATATTTGTTTTAACAGGTTTATTTGGCACATTTTTGCTCCCTGTTTCTGACAATTCCCCTCTGACCTTATTGGTTGGCTGAGCTAATGAATTTTATGCCCGACCAACCATCATCCCCCCTATCAGTCGAAAAACACCTGGTGCTCCTCATATCAGGCAGACTCGATATATGGATATGGAAGTCTTTTTTAGCCCCGGGTAAAAGGTGGCCTTTCTCTGCAATCCATGGATCAGTCCCACTGCCTCAAAGCTCAAACATAGTAATTATGAGTTTGATGGAAAATATTAAAAGGTATAAGTCTTTTTATTATTAATGGTTGCAAAAATAAGGGTAAAACGAAAAAAGGTACTTGCGCCAAACTAAGTGTTCCTGTAGCTCAACTGGAAGGTCACAGGTTGTGTTTGGGATAGCATACTAACATACTACTTTCACCATTTCTGTAGTATGAAGGATGTACACTCACTGAGCACTTTATTAGGAACACTATGGTGCCTTACGTTGTCTTCTGCTGTTGCAGCCCATCCGCCTCAAGGTTCGACGTGTTGTGCATTCTGAGATGCTATTCTGCTCACTACAATTGTACAGAGCTGTTATCTGAGTTACCGTAGCCTTTCTGTCAGCTCGATCCAGTCTGGCCATTTTCCACTGACCTCTCTCATCAACAAGGTGTTTCCGTCCGCTGAACTGCCGCCCACTGGATGTTTTTTTGTTTTTGGCACCATTCTGAGTAAACTGTAGAGTGTTGTGTGTAAAAAGCTCAGGAGATCAGCAGTTACAGAAATACTCAAACCAGCCCATCTGGCATCAACAATCATGCCACGGTCCAAATCACTGAGATCCCATTTTTTCCCCATTCTAATGGTTGATGTGAACCTTAATTGAAGCTCCTGACCCGTATCTGAATGATTTTATGCACTGCTGCAACAAGATTAGCTGATTAGATAATCGCATACAAGTAGATGTACAGGTGTTTCTAATAAAGTATTCAGTGAGTGTATATTGTGTATGTATATTATTTTTTTACCTTTCTCTCACCAAAACTTACTGTATTGTATGCCTTCAGAAGACTTGGAATATGATGCAAGAGCCACATGGACTAATTTAATGAAACATTTGGGTCCTTTTTTTAAGCTTTAAAGTGAGTCATTAAAACATTCATTATTCATTAAAACATCTCCTTTTGTGTTCTGCATAAGAAAGAATTGCGATAAAGAAGAATAGTTTTGGAACAACATCAGTACATTTAAATTTGTAGGTGACTGAACTCCACTTAGATGCAACATGATGAGGTCAAGTGACAACCAAGTAATAAATGACTGTTTAAAATGTTTATTTTTGCATAATGTGTTCTGTTGTACATTTTTTATAAGAACTGTAGGCAGTATACAATATATACTGCATGGTATTTAGTAATTAGTAAGCTATTCAATTCCAAACATAGCAACAAGTAAATTCCCAGGGAACGCACATACTGATGAAATGTATTGCTTGAATGCACAGTAATTCACTTTGGTCTCAATGATAGTCACGGACAGATCTTGTGGATTGTATATCTCACATCATTTATTTTGTCATCAGATATTATATGTTGTGGGGTAATGCCTTAGAGAGTCTAGTTACTCAAAGCTACACAGAGATCTCATTATTTCATTGAGTATATCTTTATTCACTTGAAACCAGATGGTCTTATAAGTCATCATTGTCATGGTATGTTGTTAACACAAAAGAAGAGAGTATTTTGGTAACACATCTCATTATATATAATGCATTGTAAAGGTAGGGGAGACTGTCAGGTTTTGGTTGACGAAATGGCAGGACTCAAATGCAGAGTAGCAATTATGGCTTTTATTGAACAAAAATATAACAAAAACAAGCACAGTCCAGGGTGACAACACAATGATGGGCTGGGCTGGAATGGGGAACCAACAGAAATCTGACTGGACAGGAACACAATCAACAGCGCCCTAACAGGGGACATAAACACAAGCAACACCCCACAACGAACCAGCACCAGACAGAGCACAAAGGGAGATTATTAAGGGAGAGAAATCAGGAGGGAAACGAGGAAGGCAGGTGAAACGAATAAACTAATAATCAAACAGGTAACAAGGCAAACAAGAGGTTATCACTGAAGTCAGGACAGACACGAATGCACAAGGAAATGAGACAATACAAAACCAAGTGCATTCACATAAAACAAAACAAAACACAAGTGTCTGGACTCAGCCACAGAGTAAATAAACCAAATCAGCCGAAGTGGCTGAATCTAGACACACACAAGACATAAAACAGACATGGAACACGTGCATGTCAGGGCTCTGCCACAAAGGAGAAAAACCCCAAAACTAAGGGCAGAACCCTGACAGAGACTGGGGACAACTTGTTTTGTCCTTTATATCTCACAGACTACTAGCTCCAATCTTGTGGTATAGGAAACATATAGGCTATGTGTGCCAACAGTAATTGTATCATTAAACTATTTATATTGAGAAAGACTTGATAGAAATATTGAATTTAATACAAGAAGTCAGAATGTTTCAATCGCCCCCGTTATCAAATAAAACCTCGCCTCAATATAATTGCTTTATACTTAAAGGGATAGTTCACCCAAATATGAAAATTCTCTCATCATTTACTCACCCTCGTGCCATCCCAGATGTGTATGACTTCCTTTCTTCAGTAGAACCCATTTGAAGAAAAATAGAATAATATCTCAGCTCAGTAGGTCCTTATAATGGAAGTGGATGGTAACACGATTTTTGATGCTCCAAAAAGCACAGACAATCAGCATTAACGTAATCCATATGACTTCAGTGGTATAAATGAATGTCTTATTAAGCGATATGCTAATTTTTGGTGTGAAAAAGATCAATATTTAAGCACTTTTTAACTATAAATAAACGCTTCCGTTAAGCAGCGGTATGTGCGTTCATGAGAGGGCTGACATAACGCGGTCTCTCGTATGACGTATTCGCGTTGGCATGTTCACACGAGAAGTGACACATGTGCGACACACCCGGAAGAGCAGCGCTGTTTACAACTGAGTAGGAGCAACGCTGTACAGACCGTACGCCTTAAACAAATTGAAGTGAATTTAAACAAATATGTCAGAAAAAGTCTTACAATTTTTTAGTTTATTGAGAGGTCAAAAAGTGCAAAAAAAAAAAAAGTGCTCTGTGCAAAGACAAAACGCTTTCGATTTACATCCTCATCAGTGTCCCGTTAACAATAGCGCACCTTATTCCATTTATAAAGGAGTATTTACCATATTTGTCCTAACAGAATAGACTTTAAAATATACAAATGTTTGCTAAATGTTATAGACATATATTGCCTCTTTATATGGTATACCAGCATTCACATATATTACTATAGTAACAAAGACAAGTTATCAAGTATCTACGTGTATATATCAGGAGATAGAGAAGGACACAAATTACATAAAAATTACATATACAAAAATTACCCATTATATTATTATATCACAACCATATACCAATAATATTCATTATTCAAGAAGAATTGTTGTATGCATACAAATCAGTAAGGAATTATATTTTGTGTCATATATACATTATACTTCGAGAAATGTAAATTATCTCAATACAAATGTTGATCATGCATAATTCAAAAACATGGGTATAGTACAACAATCACCTTTACAATATCACTTTATAAGACATTCATTTAACCACTGGAGTTGTATGGATGATGTTAATGCTGATTGTCTGTGCTTTTTGGAGCATCAAAAATCGTGTTACCATCCACTTCCATTATAAGGACCTACTGAGCTGAGATATTATTCTGTTTTTCTTCAAATATGTTCAGCAGAAGAAGGAAAGTCATATACCGCACATGGCATGAGGGTGAGTAAATGATTTAAAGAGAATTAAAATTTTTGGGTGAACTATCCCTTTAATAATACAGTATATCTGAATAGTTTTCATCTTTATATTGTACAAATTCTTTAAACAAGAGTTTAATATTTATTGAAATTATACTTATTTGAAAAGGGTTAAATCATTTTAATAAAATACATTTTGCAGACAGTCTTCTACCAGATACTATAATGAAACAACGTTCATTACATATTTATTTAAGATTTAATCTTTTATTTCAGTCATACCGTTTGTAATGCCTAACTACTAATACAATTGTTTTGTCTTTTGACTTTATTCCATTGTATTATGTTCAGTTCTCTTTACTAGATTTGATTCTACTGACAAGATTCTATTCTGTTATATTAACTAGATTTTGACACTTCTTGTTTTGACTAATTTAATCTGTTCTATTTATCTGTTTCTATCTTTTATTCCTGTCATGCCATTTTTATTGACTAACTACTGTTACAATTGACCCCAACCTCACAGCCAAGACAGAATCTTGTATGGTGGCCACCAGCGACAGTTAGCATCAGTGTTAGTGTCATTCATTTTAACTTAACAACACCCAAGAGATAAAATAGACAGAAGATTAAATTCAGAGGTATCAATATTTTATACAGCAGAGAAAAGATAATGCACATCCAAAGAGATATATAAGTGATGAAATAATTACTTTATACATTTATTGTTATTGTAAGTTAAAGAGTCACACTTCTTTAGCAAAGCGTCTTTTCTCAAGCTTGTTTGTGATTTGGAGAAATGTAATGTGTTACAATGAAGTAATTTAGTGTGTAACCTCCAGTCTCCCCTATTCCTAATGTAATATTACGCATTCATTATAGAATATTTATGCATTTATAATATAATCTGAATGCCTCATAATACATTTTATAATCAGTTGTATGTTCTCATACATGTAAATCCTGAGCATACAAGTTGCATGTAATTGTAACCACTGTTATAATACACTAACACTTCCCTAAAAAAAGATTACACCTTATAAAGAATATAATGCATTAAAGGAATATTCTGGGTTCAATACAAGTTAAGCAGTCGACCGCATTTGTGGCATAATGTTGATTACCAAAGAATATATATATATATATATTTTTTTTTTTTATATAAAAATCCTTTGAATCCAAAAAATGGAAAATTGCAGTTACAGTAAGGCATTAACAATGGAGGTAAATGAAGCCAGTCGATAAACATTAAAATAAACACTGTTTCAAAAGTATGTTATAGCCACAAGATGTAAATATTATAAATGTTAATATGATTTTAGTTTGATAAAATTGCTTACAGGGTTTACGTGCATTAAGCTGCAATATTGGATGTAACTTTACACACTGATTAGGTTAGTAAGCAATTTTATCACACTAAAATTATGTCAACACATAATGTTTACATCTTGCGGCTATACTTTTGAAACAAAGTGTATTGTTGCATGTATTGTAGGTGCCTCACTGTAAACAAAATTTTTGCATTTTTTTCAAGTAAACAAGGGATAAGTTGAAAGTACACCAATGAGCCAAAACATTATGACCACTCACAGGTGAAGCGGGTAACGTTGATCATCTCCTAAGAAGGCCACATGTCAAGGTTTGTGTAGATTAGATGGAAAGTGAACAATCAGTTCTCGTAGTCAACGTGTTGAATGCAGGAGAACTGGGCAGGAGTAAAGAACTGAGCGACTATGATAAAGGCCAAAATTGTTATGGCCAGACGACTGGGTCAGAGCATCTCTGAAATGGCAAGGCTTGTGGGGTGCTCCCGGTAAGCAGTGGTGAGTACCTACCGACAGTGGTCCGAGGTAGAGCTGTGTTCAAAATATCGATTCTGAGATATATCGTCACGTGCTCCTTGCCAATGCGTGTATCGATTCAGCTATGCCCATATCGATACTGCAGCAAACTGCAAGTTTGTGTGCAGCCTATCACGTGACGAAATGTCTTTCAATCACTTGAGCAGTAGTGGACCACCGCATTTAAATTAGATGAGACTCTTGCTACCACAGCCAAAACTTGAACCTGAAATATATGTATCTTCCAGTACATAAAGCCAACCATATGCGCTTCATTTACTCTCAAACAGGGTATGAAATTAACTAGAAGATGGGTACTTTTTATAAGGTAACTAAGATCATCTTCTCGCCAACCTGAACATTTTGGACCCGTTTGCACCTGTATTTAGTGCTGTCCACTGATCGGATCTCCTGTGATGGATGTTAATACTAAGTCTGAACAAGGTAATAGTGACATTTGACAAGAGATGCCATTGTTTTGACACAAAGACACACGTTTGAAGGAAAACAGTTTTTATTTTGATGAAAAGATGAAAGGAAAGTGCCCGGTGTGCACATCTGATTCGCTTTTTGTAGAGTGCTCATCACAATGCGGAAAATAATCGTTTTCTTTCTTCCTTATGTCAGTGGCCTGCAAACAGTTGATTTTAGGTCATCTTAAAAGGTTCAGAGTTGTGAATAGCCTATACTGTATACTGTACAGTAAATGAATGGGTGTAGAAAAAGATATACAGTGGATACATCATGGATATCAAATGTGAGGGTGAGTTAGGCAAACTATATGAAGAAATTAAAATTGCAGGCTAATGACTTTTTACTTGATTTAGCACAGCATATTTTGCACTGCCATCTGTGACTCTTTCTGTGTGGTCTACAAAAAGGGTAATACAATTAGTTCTATTAAAGTTACTAAATACAATTTCCTGTAATGATTATTATACAACTCTTCATTTGAGTACAAGAACAGTGTGTAGTTGTGTTTGACTTGTTTGACTTTGGTAATTTGTTTAATCCTAGAGGCCTTGACTTACCTGTAGCACACTTTAAAAACAGGATTTGATTTTAAACCAGAATATTTTAATCTATAGTAAGGGGAGGGTAACACAAAACACTTTGAAAGCAAAAAGAAGAAAGGGCCAATGAAAGTAATTTACTTTTCTGTAACATAATTATTTATTTTGCTTTTCTTACCTTTATGGACCTTTTGTGTTTTGGTTGGAGCAAAATGAAAGTCAGGAGAAATTCAGCTAAAAAATAACATGTATCGTGATATGTATCATATCGTGACCTCTGTATCGTGATGTGTATCATATCGTGACTTTGTTGGTGATACACAGCTCTAGTCCGAGGAGGGACAAACCACAAACCGGCAACAAGGTGTTGGGTGCCCAAGGCTCATCGATGCGTGAGGGTAACGAAGGCTATCCTGTCTGGTCCGAACCGACAGTACGTCTAGTCGCAGAAAATTTTAATGATGGTTAAGGGAGGAATGTGTCACAACACACAGTGCATCACACCCTGCTGCGTATGGGTCAGTGTAGCCACAGACCAGTCAGAGTGCACATGATGACACCTGTCCACCTACAATTGGCACGCAAGCGTCAGAACTGGACCTTGGAGCAGTGGAAGAAGGTTGCTTGGTCCGATGAGTCCAGTTTTCTTTTACATCGGGTGGACGGCCGTGTACGTGTGCGCCGTTTACCTGGGGAAGTGATGGGACCAGGATGCACTGTGGGAAGATGACAAGCCATTGGAGGGAGTGTGATGCTCTAGGCAATGTTCTTCTAGGAAATCCTGGGTCCGACCATTCATGTGGATGTCAATTTGACACGTGCCACCTACCTAAACATCATTGGAGACCAGGTACACTACTTCATGGCAATGGTATTCCCTGAGAGCAGTGGCCTCTTTCAGCAGGATAATGCGCCCTGCCAAACTGCACACATTGTTTGGGAATGGTTTTAGGAAGATGATGAAGAGTTCATCAAGGTGTTGCCCTGGCCTCCAAATTCCCTAGATCTCAATCCGTTTGAGCATCTGTGGGATATTCTGGACCAACAAGTCTGATCAACGGCAGTTCCACTTTGCAACTTTCAGGACTTGAAGGATCTGCTGCTAATGTCTTGGTGCCAGATACCACAGGACACCTTCAGGAGTCTTGTAGAATCCATGCCTCAGTGGGTCGGTGCTGTTTTTGCGGCATGTGGAGGGCCAACAGAATATTAGGCATAATGTTTTGGCTCATCAGTGTATTTGTTGTGGTAATCTGCATTTTGCCACACATGCTGTCGATTGAGCTTAACTTGTTTTGAGCTTGAAATATTCCTTAAAACACATTATCAACACCAAATTTCAAGTATCATGAGTTATCATGGGTTTTAATTAGGGGTGTAACGATCCATCGAACTGGATCGATGCATCAATCCAATGACCATCAATCCAATGTTATCGATACAATGCGTAAATTTCGATATAGAATTTTTTTAAGATCTACCTTTATTTTAATACTCTCATGTCAGCCATGTCCGTACACATTTCCGTCAGGCGATGAAGCAACCTTATTACATTCATTTTACTTTATGAGCACTAAATATGCTTTTCATGTGGGACAAGGATGTGAGCAGGGTCTTTGAAGCCAAACTGTGCTCTGCTATCTGTGCACGCGTGTCAGCCGGGCTTCCCCCGAAATGCGAGCTCCCTTACTTACATTTATCCCAGTTAACTGTAACAGAATTTTTCATTACAACTGTGGAAGTCGTAACCAAGAAAACCATGGATAGCACGGATAGTTGGAAACAATGCATGGGTATGTAAGTATTTTGAACTGGACTAAATTGAAAAATTAGCTGTCATTAAACGAGTGATGATCACTTGTGTGTGACTTTATTTTTATATTATTTATCTGTATTAATTTTTTCAATATCTGAAGTACTTTATTTTGTTGTGGATGTATCAATGTGGATACAGAGAGCTGAATAAATTATATTTTGGATGCATTTGAGGGCAAAAAGAATTTAATTGATTGTGTAAAATAGGCACATAATATCGGAATATCGATCGCAGGCCCCTGAATCTAATCGTACCGCGACAGACATTGAAGTATCGGCAAATATCGGATCACAGGCCAAGAGAATCGGTACAAGATCGTATCGTGATGAAATGTCCGATTTACACCCCTAGTTTTAATGCATTAAGGTGTATTCATGAAAAGGTAGTATTGTAATGTATAACAGCTGTGTTTACAGTTAACGATAAGAAATAACATATTACAATGTGCATTATAATGCTTTATAATGCCTGCATTCTATATACAAGTTAAGTTTCACAAAAAGTTTTTTTCTTCTTACAATGCTAGAGTTGCATGAATTGTCTTTAGAAAACATACAGAAAGTTTAAAGATTTTGATATTGATCAAACTTCTCTCTTATATTTTTCCTTTTTTTTTTCCTTTGTACATTTCATGCAGCTCCATTCGAGTGTGGACAGGGGTGATGGCCGAACCAAATACGTTTTAAAAGGCGAGGGGGCGGGCTCTGTGTTCGTCATCGACAGCAGAACGGGGAATATTCATGTCACCAAGCCCCTCGACCGGGAGGAGAAGGACCAGTATCGTCTTATCGCCACAGCAACAGACAGACAGACGGGCCGAGCCCTGGAGCCTTCCTCTCAGTTCATCATTCGTGTGCAAGACATCAACGATAACCCACCTGTGTTCCAGAACGGCCCGTACAGCGTCACCGTGCCTGAGATGGCCAATATTGGTACTATGCTCACATGCACTCATGCAAATGAGCTCAGCCTGAGAGATTTGTGTTTGAACAGCATGGATGGATGGTCACATGTTCAATGAACCTTGACTTTGTCAAAAATATCTCTTATTCTTTCTTCTGCCCCCACTCCTGCTGTACCTCTCTCACTGTTACTTCTTTCACTGTGTTTCCCATACACTCTCTATGTTTTCCCCAGGCACATCAGTTATTCAAGTGACAGCCACAGATGCTGATGATCCAACCTACGGGAACAGTGCCAAACTTGTGTATTCAGTGATTGAAGGCCAGCAATACTTTACAGTGGACCCACAGTCAGGTGTGTGTTCTTTTCCATTTTATTTAATGGCTACATTTCTAGATTATATTCTATTATATTCTGTTCCATTTTGTTGACCAGATTCTACTCTATTATGTTCTATTTCATTCTGTTGACCACATTCAGTTCTATTGTATTATATTCAGTTTTGTTGACCAGATTTTAGTCTATTACAGTATGTTCTATTGACCAGATTATATTTGATCAAGTTCTATTCCATTCTTTGACCAGATTATATTCTTTTCTGTTCTGGTCCATCCTGTTGACCAGATTCTATTCTATTATGTTCTATTCAGTTTGGTTTATCAGATTCTATTTTGTTATGTTGTATTCTGTTTGGTTAAACAGATTCTAATCTAGTATGTTCTATTGACCAGATTCCATTCTATTAAATTCTAGTCCATTTTATTGACTAGAGTTCGATTATGTTCTATTCCATTCTGTTGACCATGTTCTGTTCTATTTTGTTCTATTCCATTCTTTTGACCAAATTCTATTCTTTGTTCTATTCCATTCTGTTGACCAAATTCTATTCTTTGAGGTTCTATTCAATTCTGTTGACCAGATTCTATTCTATTATGGTATGTTTTATTTCATTCTGTTGACCAGACTCTAATTAATTATATTCTATTCCGTTCTGTTAAACAGATTATATTCTATTATGTTTCATTGACCATATTTTATTGTTATGTTCTATTCCATTTATTTGACCAGATTCTATATTTTATGTTCTATTCCATTCTGTTGACCAAATTCTATTTTATGTTCTATTGACCAGATTATATTCTATTATGTTCTGCCGCATTCTATTGATCAGATTCTGTTCTGTTCTACTGATCAGATTACATCTTATTATGTTCTGTTCCATTCTGCTGACCAGATTCTATTATATTGTTTTTATTCCATTCTGTTGGCCAGATTCTATTCCATTTTGTTTTATTTCATTATGTTGACCAGGTTCTATTTTATTTTGTTCTATTAAACATATACTATTATATTATGTTCTATTGGCTAAATTCTATTCTGTTATGTTCTATTGCATTCTGTTGACCAGATTATATACTATCATGTTCTATTATGTTCTGTTTACCAGATTCTATTCTATTGTTCTATTTCATTTTGTTAACCAGATTCTATTGTTCTATTCTATTGATCAGATTCCATTCTATTATGTTCTGTTACAGTCTGTTGACCAAATTATATTCTATTATGTTTAACTCTGTTCTGTTTACCAAATTCTAATATATTATGTTCTATTGACCAGATTATATTCTATTATATTCTGTTCCATTCTATTGACCAGATTCTATGATATTATGTTCAACTCTGTTGTGTCAATCAGATTATATTATATTATGTTCTATTTCATTTGTTCCATATCAGTTCAATATGATTTTATACATCTCTCTATCCCTAACGACACACATTTATATTTTGTTTCACATGAATAAAATGTAGGATAGGTCAGCAGTGTAATGGCTTAGGAAATCCTTTGTGATTCCTTTTATTTTGGTCAAGTTTAACCTAATTCTCTTATTGGCATGACATTTTTTTCAGAGCAAGAAATATATCCACTATATGTTCCTGTCTATCTGTCTCTCTTTCTGCAGGCATAGTGCGCACAGCAGTACCTGATATGGACAGAGAGACTCAAGCGCAGTATCTGGTAGTGATTCAGGCCAGAGACATGGGGGGCCATCAAGGGGGTCTGACAGGAACCACCACTGTCACCGTACATCTCAGTGATGTCAATGACAACCCACCTCGCTTCACTCAAAGTGAGGGCCTGCATTATTCATTTTTCATTAAATACTGCACTGTTCAAAAACATAAAGAAAACCAACAAGTGTGTTGTTTTGTGTTGCCAAGAAGGCCAGTGGACCCTTTTCACATTTCTGGGTTTGGAATGCATGAGTAATAAAAGTGTACAATTAAGTAAAATTACCAATAATATTGCATATTTTGTCCCATTGAAATGCCCACTCAACACCATTGATTTTGAGTTGAGATACAGATGTAAATTTACTGATATTAACAACAGAAATCTGTAAAATAATATCACCTAATTTACTGTAGATTTGGCTAAATTAAAATATTTAGACAGAGGGAATTAGAATTAGAACATTGCAGCAGATTTTAAAGGAAAACTGATAGCTTGGTCCATAATTCACAAAGGTCCATGCTTTAAAGCCCTTTATTTTACTTAGCCTTTATGAAAAATTACCATATAGTTTTTCCATATTATTTATATTTTTAACTGTGGTATTTGCAAGAAGACCATGGTAACCAGAGGTAAATGTAAAGCCATGCATGGCTCCTCGCTACCATGGTTAGATGTGCAGAAACTGTGGTTCCATAAAAAAATTAAAAATACCTGAACACATTTGGAAAACATAAATGCAAAATATAAAGAACTGAAACTGCCATAATTGTAACAAACATTATATTCCCGTACTCCCCTGATATACAGAACATATTAATATAATAGTTAGTATGAATATACCACATTTCAGACCATTTACCATAGTTAATACAGTTAGTGTGTCTATAGTAAATTCATGGTCAGTTTTTCTAAGGGTTGTGATGTGTGGATTAAAAAGCCCATGTCTGATCATGGTGCAGTTTTCTCCTGTTTTCCTAGTCAATGTTGTTTAGAATAGCGGGCTGTTTAATTTGATTTTAAACTAGTCTAATTAAAGACACATTTGTGGTTTTCATACATTTACATTTTACATTTAGTCATTTAGCACACACTTTTATCAAAAGTGACTTACAAATGAGGAACATAGCAAGCAGTTTGTCACACAAAAGTCAACAATATCTGCAGTATCGCACTGCCTCTCAGAGAAGCTGGAGTATTGTAGAAGCTAGCACAGAAGAAAGAGACTCGTGGAACAGAAGTGTTTTGAGCTGGTTCTTGAATGCTGAGATGGTGTCAGCAGATCGTGTGGAGGTTGGAAGCTTATTCCACCACAGAGTAACAGAGAAAGTGAATGATTGTGAAGTGGACTTTGTGCCTCTTGGTGACAAGACCACCAGGCACCTGTCGTTCATTGACCACAGAAAGCGAGTGGGGACATAGGCTTTGAGGAGTGAATTGAAGTAAGAGGGTGCTGTTCCATTGGTTGTCCTGAAGGCCAGAGTCAAAGCCTTAAATTCGATACGGGCAGCTACAGGTAGTCAGTGGAATGAAATCAAGAGGGGGCTGACGTGAGCCTTCTTTGGTTGATTACAGATCAGACGCGCAGCTGCGTTCTGGACCATCTGCAGCGGCTTAATCGTGCTAGCTGGGAGGCCGGCCAGCAGGGCATTACAGTATTCAAGTCTTGAAATGACCAGCGCTTGGACCAGGAGCTGTGTAGCATATTCAGACAGGAATGGTCTGATTTTCCTGATGTTGTGAGGTTAGGGGATTTCAACAAATTATTTAGTGCTGAATTTTGCGACCCATCCCGCACTTCTTGCAGCGCTGTTTATGATGATAAACCACTGCACAGTTAAAACTCAAGACCGATCAGCAAATAAACACACCTGCTCTGCGCTCGTGCTGCTCTGTCCATTGTGCCAGGCAGACAGTTCCACTATAGGTCCACTATAGCGTGTAGCATGTTCTGTTCCGATTTTGCAGCATTTGCCATTTTATATTTCTCCTACCCAACAGAAGGTGCTGTGACAAATCAGCATTTCATTTTAATAGAAGTGGCCCATCTCTGGTGTAGCTTAATAACTATGCTATGGTTAGCACATCATTTGCTCAATGAAGCAAGCAATCAATTTCATGTACAATATCTAACACCAACAAGTAGCACCCTTTATATTAATCTTGCACAAAAACACATAAAATGACACTTAAATTTAATGTTAACTCTTCCTATCGAGTCCCATGCAAAGCATGCTGGAAAATGGAAATTCATTGCCCAGTTAAATCAATGCTACATTAACACCACAAAAAGTATTCATGTAGTCCCAACTCAAATGGATTAAGTAAACTTCCATTTTACAAATTTAAATGGACAGAACACAATGAAAACAAACAAAAATAAGTTCTGGAATAGTGTTGCAGTTTTTTTTTCTCTCTCTTTTATTTTCCATACACTTTTTTCAGCATGTATAAACTCAGAATTCAATAATCATGTTGTTTAGAAGATCAAAGATATGTGGTGTTGTCATGGTCCTGTCACTCTGTCAGTCTGTGTTTTTGTCTGATAGGACCGTGGCATTATCGCCCCATGTCTGTCATGTGTTTCGTTATCTGTCTTTGTGTGAGCACGTGGTTTCCGTTGTATTCCCTGCTGTGCACTCTTTGGTCTGTCTTGTTACATGTCTGGAGTATGGTGTCTGGGTCCTGACTTCCTGTCTGGTTCTGTTTCGGCCTGTGTCAGGATCCGGACACTCATGCTCCATGTCTGCCTGTTATTGATGTGGGTACATTGCGCTTATGTCATCTTGGCAGCATGCACTCACGCCAGTAGTTTATGTTTGTCTCTCGCTAACGCGGGAAGCTGTCTTTATGTTGTGCTGAAGTTCGGTCACTCCGGTCTAAGGTGTCGGGTGTGTGTGTGGCCGAACTCTCGCACAGGTGTCCTGTCTTGTTTTTGTAGCCTGTTGCGTGCATCGCGTGGCATTTGCCTCTCGTCTTGTTTGTTGGTTGGCATGGGCGTATATTGCCTTATTGTCTTGGCGATGTGCACTCATGCCATTCGGGTGTTCTGTTGTCTTGTGAGAGTACGTGGCTTTGTTTTGTTATTGTATCGTCACGTGTCTCTCTGTCTTACATCATACCCCGCCTCCTTGTTTGAACCATTATTAGTTCATTTGTTACACCTGCCCTGCATTAACTTGTTTGATTTCCTTGCCTATTTTAGTCTCCCCTTGTGTAAATAAATGCCTTTTTTGTGAACTCTGCACTTGGGTCCTGATCCTCTCTCATTCCCTACATCCTGACAGGTGTGACATCTTTATATCTCTGTCAGTGTACACACTGTCCATTAGCTCCTTTAATGATACACAGTGCTCTGTTTGACAACAAGTGTTGTTTCCATGTCTGCCGTCTGACTTACCAGCAGGATGAGAAGAGTCGTGCTCTTCTAGGTGAGGGTGCTTGTGTGTGAAATGATGTAACCTTTTGAAATGGACTCTTTCTCTTTCTCTCTCTGTCCTATTATACTGATTGCCTTTCTGACCACTTGTTAGCTGGAGTGAGCTCATTATGAGAGTTCAATTCATGAACCAGATTTGGTCTTGTTGTGGTAATTGATTGACTGTTCTGAGACGTGTGGCGGTTTGAAGACAGTGGACATGACGTCAAATAATGACTCGGGAGGGTTTGAGTTATGTCTGCTGTATTATATTCTGTCGGATTGTTATGTGATATGATTGGCCTGTGCATGGGAGAGAAATTACACAATTACTCAGCCACATAATTTCAGTTGCCACTCTGAATTGTTTGAATACAATTATTTCCCTAGATATTTGTAATAATGTTAGTTGAATATTACAGCGTATCATATTGGCTGTGCTTCAATTATTGAGTCCCTTTAGTTCATTACAATCCTGAATCAAACACTAATCAGGAGGGCTGAATGACACCTGTTGTTTATTTTCATCTTACAACAAACTTTTAATGTTTTTTATGCTCTGCTCCAAGCTATCTTTATAAATATGGTTTGCATTGAGTGTTTAATTTAGCCAACATTAACACCGATATAATTACAATGCTGATGCAAAATTAACCAGTGCTGTATTACAGCATTCCTCTATAGCTATCCAGTGATAGATACTAAAGAGATCATCTACAGTGATCCACTAATATAGATATATAAAATAAAGTCATATTGTCATTTTCATGACATTTCTAACTATTAAATATTTTAACTATCTAACTAAGCTTAATCGACAGCATTTTTGGAATAATGTTGATTACCACAAAAAATTGACTCACCCCTCAAAAACAGAGGCTAGTCCATAAATGTTAAAACATGCATAGTTTCAAAAGTATAGCCACAACATTTACCTGATTATGTCATGATAAAACAATTGTAATATTGGATGTAAATTTTCTCAATAAAACAATTACTGGTTTAAGTTAATATATTTCTTTAATGTAACATATCTACTACTTGCAAAGCTTAAGCATTAAACACCTTTTTGATATTATAAGGGAAAGGATGTTTTCTCTAGTGAGTTTGTCAGCTATGTTACGGACAAACTGCATGCCACAGTAACACACATAATTAAGGGTTCTTTTGTCTGTTCTGCCATATCTGCAGTAAGTCTAGTAAACCAGTTTTAAGAATTGTATGTTTTTGGAGATTTGTAACATTTTAAATGTAAACAAAAATCAGCTGTAACATAGTTGACAGTGAAAGTAACATAGTTGAAAAAGCAACATCCTGCTTTTTTCACAAAATACAATGACATCATTTACATAAGAAGAGCTCTGTTTTAACTTGCAGAGGAATAATGTCTTTTTAATTTTGTAAAAAAAAAACAATGAAATGTCCCTTGATCCCTAATCATCATGATGCACACACATGCACAAGGGCACTCACACCCTCAGTGTCCTCTGACACATACAGGCTTAAATTATGACAAAAACTGATCTATGGAAAATAATTCATTATCATCAGTGGACACAATAGGGCCATGTGAACTATGTTACCCAAGAGTTGACCTTATAGAGTAACTTAGTTGACTTGTAACAAAGTTGACAATTCCCCCATTTTGACTCATACATTCGATAGTAGGCCTTGCCTGGCCAACCACATTTCATTTTCTTGATCAGGTTAACCTCAAATTTGAATATATATTTTAGGTAAATTAATAAAAAATTTTAATAAAATAATAAAACCATTACAATGTACCCAACATAGTTGACAGTCAATTAATATAATCTTTGACAATATGATATTGTAGTTAAATATTGAAAAAAAAATAAAAGGACACATTTAAAAATAAATAAAATATAGATAATGTTGACTTTAACATTTTTTATTCATTATTTTGAACTCACTTCAAAAACGGATAATGCAAAAACTGTCAATTAAGAAACATCATGGCAATTTCAAGCAGGGGCATAACTACAGGGAGGGCAGGGTGGGCAGCCGCCCTAGAGCCCGGGGTGAGAGGGGTCCCGGAACAGTGGACCAAAAGGAACCATAAAAATGACGGTGGGCCCAACTGGAAACGATAAACTACCCGTGTGTGTGTGTGTAATCAACATTATGCCACAAATGCTGTCGATTGACCTTAATTTGTATTGAACCCAGAATATTCCTTTAAGCATTATTTAAGTCTAGTTGTAAAAAGTTCCATACAATGCAAGTGAATGGTGGCCAGAACTTTGAAGCTCCAAAAAGCACATAAAGGCAGCATAAAATTAATCCATACGACTCCAGTGGTTTAATCCATGTCTTCAGAAGCAATATGATAGGTGTGATAGTTGATAGTTATTGATAGTTGATGGATGATAGTTATTATAAAGTGGTACCACCTGGATAAAAAATGTAAAAAAAGCATTTGCAGTTTAATTTACAGGCTTTGTGCATTTGGTTCCAGTTTAAGAAAAGAAAAGAAAATAACATGTAAGTGTCGTGTTTGGCAATTTGTGTGGATATCACACATAGCTGTGTGTATGTATATATATATATATATATATAAGAGAGAGGTGGATTTCTGCAAAAGCTCTTTATTCGTCTCACTCACACTTCTCTTCTTCACAACAATTCACAGCTCTCTCCTATTTTCGTCCCATTACATGTCTCAGCTGAAGCACAGAAACAAATATCAAAGAACACGTAGTTTTAAAATTGCATACACTGATTCTGTATTTCGGGAAATGCAAACACTGAACTCAAAGCATATATGCAGTTATGAAATAATTGTTAACTTCCTCATACTTTATGGATTTAATATAACATATGTCATAAATCTTGTTGTTTTTGCCACTGACCTGAAGAACAATCCAATGGTCTTCGTATTAATGTTATAAAATTTCCCATTGCATTCTTATTAATACATGCGTCTACTTTTATTCTGACCGGTTTTAGAAAGTTTTAGACTGACCAGAATGAAACAAATATGAATGTATGCATTTGAGCCATGGTGATGTCTAGCTCCACTGTCCTATATAATAAAAGCAAAACGCCTATAAATAAAAGAGTAGATAAATGTGTAAACTATGTTAAATATCAATGGCATTAAACATATTTAATAAATTTTTTAAAGTAATACCATGAAATTCATGGGATAGTTTTGACGGCCCTAATATGAAAGTATGACTAATAAATAAATAAAGCCACTTGCTACACACGGCCCCATAATGTTCAAGCAGTCCTGAGATGTGTTCTTTTTTAAAAGGGCTGAAAAAAAAAATTCTCGGTTAATCGCAATCTTCATTTTAATGACCCCGATTAATTTTCAGATACGCGCCTAAACAGTAAAAAATCAGTGAAAATGTCTTTGTTGGTGAGGTAGTAAAGTAAACACTGTCATTTATGTCTAAAATTAATTTAAACTGATGGACAAAAAGCAGATTTGTATCAAAATATTAGATTTGAGGTGTAAATGCAGCCTAATTATTGTATACAAGTTATTGTCTTGTATGTCGCTAAAGGGATAGTTCACTCAAAAATAAAGATAAAAATCTCTCATCATTTATCCACATGCCATCCCAGATGTGTATGACTTTCTTTCTTCTGCTGAACACAAACGAAGATTTTTAGAAAAATATCTCAGCTCTCTAGGTCCATACAATGCAAGTGAACAGTGACCGGAACTTTGAAGCTCAAAAAAGAATATAAAGGCAGCATAAAATTAATCCATAAGACTCCAGTGGTTAAATCCATGTCTTCAGAAGTGATATGACAAGTGTGGGTGAGAAACAGATCAATATTTAAATCCTTTTTTAATATAAATCTCCACTTTCACTTTCACATTCTTCTTCTTTTGTTTTTGGCAATTCTTTGTACATGTGAGAATTCATAGTAAAAAAGGACTTAAACATTGATTTGTTTCACATCCACACCTATCATATTGCTTTTGAAAATATAGATTTAACCACTGGAGTCTTACGGATTACTTTTATGCTGCATTTATGTGACTTTTGGACCTTCAAAGTTCTGGCTACCATTCACTTGCATTGTATGGACCTACAGAGCTGAAATATTCTTCTAAAAATCTCAGATTGTGTTCAGCAGAAGAATCTGGGATGGCATGAGGTTAAGTAACTGATGAGAGAATTTTCATTTTTTGGATGAACTGTCCCTTTAATATTAATCAAACAACAATAAAAAGAAAATGAGAAAAACACTCACTGCTTTTGGCACTTTAGTAGCTTTAAAAAGTATTAATGTATTATAACAGTTTGTAATGTTTACTTGAATACTTCTGTTTTAAATTTCAAGCGCTGTGTTCTCAATTTGTATCTTTTATTGTTTTTATTTGATCATGTGCTTGCACTTTGTTTCTTTGTTCTTTATTACTGACTGTTTAATTGTCTTGAATAATTACTTGAGTGCTTGAAGCAATGTTTACTGATTAGTATTTTGTTGTGGCATAGAAATTGGTATTGATCGTCGAATTGCTTTCATCTGTAAGCAAAATGCACATTATAACTAAAATATATCCAAATTAATCCAAATCTATTCAAATTTAAACAAAATTGGAATTAAATCGAGAGCTTCTAAGAATCTGTACAGCCTAACCTTAGATCCTGAATACCACATGGGACACAGTCCTTTATTTCCAGGTCTTGTTGATGTGTTATTGTTGATATATGTCCCGTCTCTTAGCAGGGGCTGATTCACAGTGTTCTGGAAAGTGTCACTCCAATCATGAATCTCTCAAACGAACCTTGTGCCCACTGACCCGTGACCTGTCATTGCGTTCATTCTTACACCATCTCAGTCCCTCAAAGTGCTAAAACCCTCCGCAGTGCATGTGTATGTGTGTGTGGAGGTGAGATATCAAAGTGTGTTTTGGTGTTGCAGTGTCTTTGGGGAGGAAGTGCATATGTGTGTATGTGTGTATGAAATATTTGATGATGTCTGTGAAGATAAGAAGACTGCAACATGCACTGTGGCTGTGTTTGTGAGATATCAAAGTGTGAGTGGCTGTGCATTTGATAAGGCTTATGGGTTTCTGTCAGGCCATATCCGATTTCTTTAATATCTGTGTGTCTGTATGTGTGCATCTGTGCCAGAAACATACTATACGCACATACATATGCAGATTTGTGATCTTGTACTTTAGACCTAATGAAATTGCTTATTTTTTTCCCTGTGTATATAGATTATATTTGGTATTGATAGTTACGTATATACAGTACACTGATGAGCCAAAATATTATGACCACTCGCAGGTGAAGCGAATAACTGATCATCTCCGAACAAGGCCAAATGTCAAGGTCTGGGTAGATTAAGTGAACAATCAGTTCTCGTAGACAACGTGTTGAATGCAGGAGAAATGAGCAGGAGTAAAGACCTGAGCGACTTTGACTTTGACAGTGGTCCGAGGAGGGACAAACCACAAAATGGCGGCAGGGTGTCGGGTGCCTAAGGCTCATCGAGGCATGAAGGCAACGAAGGCTATCCCATCTGGTTCAAACCAACAGAAGGTCTACTGTGGCACAAGTCACAAAAACATTTGATGATGGTTACTGGAGGAATATCACAACACACAGTGCATCGCACCCTGCTGCGTATGGGGCTGCACAGTCACAGACCAGTCAGAGTGCCCATGATGACCCCTGTCCACCATCGAAAGTGCCTACAATGGGCATGTGAGCATTGGAACTGGACTTTGGAGCAGTGGAAGAAGGTTGCGTGGTCCGATGAGTCCCATTTTCTTTTACATCACGTGGACGGCCGTGTATGTGTGTGCAGTTTACCTGGGGAAGTGATGGCACCAGGATGCACTCCAGTGGAGGGAGTGGGATGCTCTGGGCAATGTTCTGCTGGGAAACCCTGGGTCATGTGGATGTCAATTTGACACATGCCACAAATTGCAGACATAGTTGCAGACCAGGTACACACCTTCATGGCAATGGTATTCCCTAATGGCAGTGGCCTCTTTCAGCAGGACAATGCACCCTGTCACCAGGGGCAGACTGGGAAGAAAATTCGGCCTGGGATTTTACATAGAAACTGACCCAAAAGTTGTTCAGCGGGGGGTTGCTGTCCTTTTCTGCATATCGCTGCCCCCTTCCGCATATCGTGGTGCCGTTTTGTGGCGCATTCTGCATAACGCAGCGGCCCCATTTCGTGGCCGGCCCACCGGGAGAAGTCCCGGTTCTCCCAATGGCCAGTCCGCCACTGCTTGTCACACTGCACACATTGTTTGGGAATGGTTTGAGGAACATGATGAAGAGTTCAAGGTGTTGCCCTGGCTTCCAAATTCCCCAGATTTTAATCCAACTGAGCATCTGTTGGATGTGCTGGACCAACAATTCCGATCTACAGTGGCTCCATCTCACAACTTACAGAACTTTAAGGATCTGCTGCTAATGTCTTGGTGACAGATACTACAGAGATCTTGTAGAGTCCATGCATTGGCAGGTCATTTAGAGTTTATCAGCTCATTTAGGGCAATATAAATCACCATCCTGAATTACTCAGATACGACAAAGTAACTTTCCTGTGTAAAACACCTGCTGCTACCTCTCCCTTTCTCTCCCTCTGTTCCATGAACAATACTTCCTTGCTCTTTCAAAAGCGTTATGGGCTGCAAAAAAAAATTTGAATTTCAATCGAATGCTTATACCATGCAACATATGTACAGTGTTTCCCCTGATAAAAAAAGACTCATGTTTCACAGATGCCAACAAACGGTTTTGCTGCACTTGTTTGTGATTTCCGGCAAGCTTTTGAATGCAAGTTCGTCTAAACTTTCCCAAGTTTACAGAAAAGATTAGAATGCCCATGTTTGTTGGAATTGCTTGGTTAAGTTACGGCGCGTCGTTTGGGTGTTCATTATCTGCCACGCAGGTCTGAAACTAGGAAATGAGGTGCTATTGTTTGCAACAACAAAGATTGATTGAAGACTTTTTCATTTCTTAAAAACTTCCTGAAATCAAAAGTTTTGTGATGTTTGTTCGTGTCTGGTAGCTTTGAGGCCGGCTATATTCTAGTGTACACCAAAAGCTGACAAAATAAACTTTTAGCTGTTATGCATTTTAAAGTCTTTCTAACATACCACTTTTGCAATTTCTGCAGTATTAAGCATGTACTGTATTTCCAGATGGAAGAATGAACCAGAAGTAATATCGGTTGTGATTAAAAAAACATTTAAACACCATTTTTACACAAAATTGGATTCAAAATGCAAAATAACATTATTTATTTCCAAGATGATAACTGGGTGCCACTCGTTATATGTTGGGTTCTGTAGACTCCATAAAACAAGATCAAAATGATCAATTTTTATGCCTCCAAGAGCTTTCCACCAAACTTGGCATAGACCTTCAGACTAGCCACATTTAAGTCCAGACTGAAAACACATCTGTTCAGCTTTGCATTTACTAACTGAGCACTGTGCTGCACTTAATGATTGCACTGTATCATTTTATTTTAAGTATTTTTTACCTTGCTTTTTATTTATTTTAATACATTTAAAAAAAAAAAAAAAGGTTATGTCTATTTTAAGGATGTTTGGATATTTTTACTGGAAAACAAGACAAAAATACTGAGTAAGAATAAGATTTTTTGCAGTGCATGCCAACACAGGAAAGAAAATTGTGTTTGTCAAATCATTTCAGGGGATCTTTAAGTTTTTGTTAAGGGTATAAACCCAACATTGCTACAACAAACGGGCCACCAAATCGTCCATGGGACTATTGCTACACCCTACGGAGTGTCTTACGGAGTATTTAAAATTTCACAGCTGCAGGGATGCATAGCCAGTAATGAGTGATATTAATTTAATAAAAAACAATGATAGTTTAATGCCGATAGTACAAAGATTGACTGTCATAGGCCCTCTGAGAAAATCTTGCATCATCAAATGAGTACTGTATCATGCTGTGTATCATAATTATAAAGAATAATGATGATGACGATGGTGACTATTATCACTGTGCCAGAGATAATGATAATCTATGTAATATCATCTTTTGAGGGCTTTGGCCTGTCTTTAGAGTGCCACGGGTTTTATCTCACATCCCTATGGATTCATCTCTTCAAAAAACATGTGATTAATATTTCATTTAAAGTTCAAAGCTTTCTGCATCAGTACGCAGCAAAATCACTGCTGAAAATACTGCTTGAAGACATACAATACATCTTCCACGCTTTCTCTCTTTCTTATTCTCCCTACCTCCTACTGTTATATCCTTCTCTCCTTCATAAACACTCAAGTTCTTTTCCAAAACCTAGTGAGCTGCCTGTGGAGGGAGAATTTTAAGGCATCATACATGGCAAAGAAATAAGATAAAATGTCTAAACATCCTTAAAACAAGATATATTTACTTCAGAAGCAAACTGACATAACTGAATGCACTAACTGAAAAGCCACATGTGCCACTTATTCTAAATAATAGTGTATTTTTAGACCCTCGAAAATCGAAATTTTTACATTTATTATTTTCAACATTATTTGTACTTCAGACCTTTGTTTTGCTGGACAAGAAAATAATAGCTTCTTACCATGTGACCCACATTTGGTTTTCGACTGTTGAAAACTTAAAGATGGACAGAGCCACATTGAGAGCCCCATGTCTCTATTATTACACCATGTAGGGCCTTAGATATGAAGATTCAAAAAGGGAAGTTTGCTCTGAACCAGAATCCAAAAGGATATTAAGAGACATGTAACACTTCTGGAGTTATAGGCACTCCAACTTTGGAAAAACAACACAAAAAAGTTTTTTTATATATATATTTGGACTTATTCTACTATAATATAAAGCAACAATGGGTGCTGAAGTCACCAGTAAAGAAAAATGACAAGAAACAAAATTTTGAGCCGGGACCTCTGGCTGAGTTGACACATAATGACCCAATAGAATTTAGTGAGGTTTATGCTTAAAACAAGACAAAACTATTTGCCAATGGGGTACGAAAACTAAAATTAATTTAAAGGGAAAACAAGTTAAATTTTTCGTACCCTATTTTCATGTTTTAAGGATAAACCTCAATAAATTCTGTTAGATTTCTCTGAAAACAAGACTTAAACTGTTTTTATTTTGCTTCTCAAATACTGAAAAAAATAAGACAATACTGAGTAAAAAAGAAAAACTATTTTTTTGCAGTGTAGGCAGCAAGGCAGCTCCTACTGTCATTCTCTCTTTTGTTCTGTCTATCTCTCCCCTAATCTTTCCTGATTATTCCCTTCTCCTCCTCCTGAATAATGAACAGTGTTAATATAGTGTGCGCAGAAGCCATATTGTATTCCCTCAGTGTTTCTCTGATCATCTTCTCTTGGCTGCACTCAGCTTTAATGAATGTTAGAAGTTATTAGCTGGCACAAACTGCCACTGGTGAATCACACTGTCTCTGCCTTTGTTGTGTGTGATTCATTTTCTGCTCTGGAGCAAATTTGGCTTCCAAGAAGCAAGGAATTATCATCGTCCCTCTTTATATTTCTATCCCACTTGCTTTTTGGATCATTGTCATTTCTCTCTCTTTGATATTCTTGTACTCCCCTCTTGAAAAAAAATCATTTTTGGAATTTTTGCAATTGATGATTATAGATTCCTTCTTAGTCGTTTATTTGGCCTTTTGCCATTTCATTGAATTGTGCTTACTATTAGGCCATCTGATATAATTCTGTCTGTCACTCTGTCTACTCTATCTGTCTGTTTGTCTGTCTGTCTGTGTGTCTATCTATCTATCTATCTGTCTGTCTGTCACTCTTTTCTATCTGTCTGTCTGTGTGTCTATCTATCTATCTGTCTCTCTGTCTGTCACTGTCTACTCTATCTGTCTGTCTGTGTGTCTGTCTGTCTGTGTGTCTGTCTGTCTGTCTGTCTGTCTGTGTGTCTATCTATCTGTCTGTCTGTCTGTCTGTCTGTCACTTTTCTATCTGTCTGTCTGTCTGTCTGTCTGTCACTTTTCTATCTGTCTGTCTGTCTGTCTGTCTGTCTGTGTGTCTATCTATCTGTCTGTCTGTGTGTCTATCTATCTGTCTGTCTGTCACTCTTTTCTATCTGTCTGTCTGTCTGTGTATCCGTCTGTCTGTCTGTCTGTCTGTCTGTCTGTGTGTCTATCTATCTATCTGTCTGTCTGTCTGTCTGTCACTTTTCTATCTGTCTGTCTTGTCTGTCTGTGTATCTGTCTGTATGTCTGTCTGTCTGTCTGTCTGTCTGTGTGTCTATCTATCTGTCTGTCTGTGTGTCTATCTATCTGTCTGTCTGTCACTCTTTTCTATCTGTCTGTCTGTCTGTCTGTTTGTCTGTCTGTGCATCTGTCTGTCTGTCTGTCTGTCACTCTTTCTTTTCTATTTGTCTGTCTGTGTGTCTATCTATCTAGCTATCTATCTGTGATATGTAAAACTAAATCTAAATATGTAAATATAAAAAATAATGTTCCTATTGTTGAAAAAGAAACACTTTTCTTTCTTTCATGGAATGCAGTAAATGTGTCTGTTATTTATTGTCTCTAATTAGGTTTAAACAGGTTTTCTCTCTTTACACTTTTATTTTTGGGCTACAGTATATAGCTGCACCCAAAGAAAGAAAAGCCAACTGTCCTGTGTAAAACTGAAGAAAAGCTTTCTGTGAAGGGAGAACGAGCCAAGGCTCTTTTTCCAAAGCCTTTCTTATGTCTAGTTAAGAGTATAGCTCTAATCAATTTGAAAAGCAATTAATACGGATGATTTATGTAATGGGATTAATGAACATGATTATGATGTTCTAATTTTATGATATGGCCTATTTTTGCTTGATAATTTACCAAACTCTCAGTGGCGAATTCACTAAACAGTTGCAGCACTTTTGCGTGCGGTATTTCAGCGCAAAAAACCTGTGCCATGTCCACACTAATCCATTTTCTTTTGAAAACTCAGTTTTCAGTTTCTTAACGTCATCATCCCAGTAGCGTGATTAACGTTGTGCTGTTATAAACAGAATTTCATTAAAAAGAGTAGATTGTGTACATTTTCGAGCAATTATGGCACCTTAATTCATCAAACAATGATCACATGATTGAGAAAAACAATATTACTGAGCATATATACAGACAGAATTTGCCTTAGTATTTTGGTGAATCAGCTGCTAAAACGCAATTCACAGTTCCCCCTCCTTCTTCCTTTTTCCTGCAGGCATGTGGTCATTCTCTGTGTCTGAACTGGCCATTCCCGGCATGGAGATTGGTCGTCTCACATCAACAGATGCAGATCTCGGAGAAAACGCTCGGATGGTCTTTACGATTGTAGACGGAGAGGCAGGGGACACGTTCAACATAACCGGACTGAACCAAGAGGCTGTGATTTTGTTAAACAAGGTGGGAGTTGGAATATGGTTGTGGGTGATTTGCAACTTAAATATCTAATGCTGTTTTCTTCTGTGTTCCATTCCATAATCAAAACCAAAATGTCTTTATTTTACTTGCTAAGGCAAGCATCACTATTGCTATTGATTATACTTTTGAACATCCCTAAACCTAATTCATGAACTTCGGCACAGACCTCTTTGCCTGGCAGACACCCCAGCAACTGCATAGTATTGTGCTAAAAACACTCAGAATACCCTAGTAACCGCATAGCAACACAATAAAAACCACCCAGCACACCTTAGCAACAGCATAGCAACATGTTAAAAACTGCCCAGAACACACTACCAACCACATAGCAACAAGCTAAAAAACACTAAAAACACCCTAGCAAACACATAGCAATTTGCTAAAAACCACCCAGAACACTCTAGCAACAGCATAGCAATGTGCAAACAAAACCACCCAGGACACCCTACCAACCACATAGCAACATGCTTAAAAACCACCCATAACATCATAGCAACCACATATAGCAACGTGAATAAATACCCAGGACACCCTGGTAACTACATAGCAATGTGCTAAAAACCACAAAAAACACCCTGACAACTGCTAAAAACCACCCAAAACACCCTGACAACTGCATAGCAACATGCTAAAAACCATCCAGAACACCCTAGCAACAGGATAGCAACAAGCTAAAAAACACCCAGAATACACTATCAACCACATAGCAACATGCTAAAAACACTAAGATCACCCTAGCAATCACATAGAAATTTGCAAAAAACCACCTAGAACACCCTAGCGCCCATACACCAACATGCTAAAAACCACCACAACAACCTAGCAACCACTTAGCAACATGCTAAAACCACCTAACACCCTAGCAACCGCATAGCAACACGCTAAAAACCACCAAGAACACCCTAGCAATCGCATAGTAACACAATAAAGAACACCCAGAACACCATAGTAACTTCATAGCAACATGTTAAAAACCACCCAGAACACCCTAGCAATAGCATAGCAATGTGCTTAAAACCACCCAAAACACCCTGACAACTGCATAGCAACATGCTAAAAACCACCCAGAACACCCTGACCAGCACATAACAACATGCTAAAAAAAACACCTAGAACACCCTATCAATAGCGTAGCAATGTGCTAAAAACCACCTAAAACACCCTGACAACTACATAGCAACTTGCTGAAAACCACCCGAACCACCCTGACAACTGCACAGCAATGTGCTAAATACTCCTAGAACACCCTACAACATGCTAAAAACCACAAAGAACACCCTAGCAACCGCATAGTAACATGCTATAATCCTCCCAAAACACCCTGATAACTGCATAAGCAACATACTTAAAACCACCCAAAACAACCTAGCAACAGCATAGCAACAAACAATGCCCAGAACATCCTACCAACCACATAGCAACACACTTAAAAACCATCCAGAACACAATAGCAACTGCTTAGAAACGTGCTAAAAATTGGCCAGAACACCCTAACAACTGCATAGCAAGTGGTAAAAACACTAAACACTCCAAACACCCTAGCAACCACATAGCCCTAACCCTAACACCCTAGCATCATGGTGACTACTTTTGAACAGGCAAGCACCACCTACATTTTTCTTAGAAAATTTTAAAACTAGTTTAAATTGAGAGAGGGTAGAAAAAAGGTGAGTGATTACAAGGAAAGAAAGAAGTTATAACAGAATGAATGTAAAATGACTCTTAGTTCACATGTAAATGAAGGTAATTCCACACAGCAAACCTCTGCCAGCAAACTCGCGTATTCGTGCCGGCGGAAAGAAAATGTAACCTGCACTACCCCCCGAGAGACCCCACAGTGCACACAGGAGGTGATCATTCAAATGCAAACTTTGCAGGGATTCAAAATGTGTCTTCACATAAAAGGATGGTAAGTCACACGGAACTAATTGAAAAGACACAAGTTTCCGCCTTTTAGCAGAATCAAAATAAGCAAACTGGAAAATGAATGGTAAGCTATTTTCTGCCCTGATAAATGCTTATAAAGACAGATGTGCATGTGTGCGTGTGTGTGTGTGTGCATCTGCGTGAGCTCTGCCGAGCTCAATACTTCAACGACAGGAATGTGTGCTAGTTAAAGACAAGGCAAGAACTAACAAAAAAAGGAGATACAGATAAAATGGAAAACAGGAAAATGAAGGTAGCAAAAAACAAGCTAAATGAGTCAGACGCAGAGAGTGGAGGGAAAGAGGGAATATAGAGAGCAAATTAGATGGAGAAGAAGAGTGCAGGGAGACTAATGCTGCTGAGTTACAGCGAGAGGAGGCGAGCAGAAGAGATGTTGATTAACATGTGGTTCTAACTCAAGTGACAGGGCTTTTCATCTGTGTGTTAGCAGTGCTCAACACTTCTAATGCCCTGCTGTAAGACCCACAGCTACACTACAGCTACACCGCGGTGCACCGTGACACTATAAGGGCATTGTAACAATTCTTTATGTGTACCTTCATATGTAACTCACAGACTACTATAAATCTACCTGACATTGTTTTGGTATAGAAAACATTTATACACTGATGAGCCAAAACATTATGACCACCTGCCTAATATGCTGTTGGTCCTCTGCGTCCTGTAAGTTGCGAGGTGGAGCTGCCATGGATCGGACTTGTTGGTCCAGCATATACCACAGATGTTCAGTTGGATTGAGATCTGGGGAATTTTGATGCCAGGGCAACACCTTAAACTCTTCATCGTGTTCCTCAAACTATTCCCGAACAATGTGTGCAGTTTGGCAGGGCGCATTATCCTGTTGAAAGAGGCCACATCAGGGAATACCATTGCCATGAAGGGGTGTACCTGGTATGCAATGATGTTTAGGTAGGTGGCACATGTCAAATTGATGTCCACATGAATGGCCGGACCAGGGTTTCCCAGCAGAATATTGCCCAGAGCATCACAGTCCCTCCACTGGCTTGTTGTCTTCCCACAGTGGATCCTAGTGCCATCACTTCCCAGGGTAAACTATGCACATGTACACGGCTGTCCTCACGGTGTAAAAGAAAACGGGACTCATCGGACTAGGTGACCTTATTCCACTGCTCCAAGGTCCAGTTTCGATGCTAGCATGCCCATTGTAGACGCTTTGTCCCCACAGTGGACAGTGGTCATAATGAGCACTCTGACCGGTCTGCGGCTACGCAGCCCCATACGCAGGAGGGTGCAATGCACTGTGTGTTGTGACACATTTTCCTCATTTTATTTTGGTGAGTGTGTGTATACTGCGCCAAACACGTGTTTGAATGCCGTGCTGCAACAGCTGGCTGATCAAATCACAGACACGGAACAACAATACCCGGACTCAGTTATTATTATTCTTGGGGATTTTAACAAAGCAAACCTCACACGTGAACTGCCCAAATACAAACAGCATATTACATGCCCAACCAGAGACAGAAATATACTGAATCATTGCTACACAACAATAAAGGATGCATATCGCTCTGTTCCTAGAGCAGTTTTGGGACTATCTGATCACTGTCTGGTTCATCTTCTTCCAACCTACAGACAGAAATTAAAATCTGCTAAGCCTTTATTAAGGACTGTTAAGAGATGGACCAACGAAGCAGAGCTGGAACTACAAGCCTGCTTTGACTGCACTGATTGGAGTGTTTTTGAGGCTGCAGACACCAATCTGGATGAGCTCACAGATACTGTTACATCATATATCAGTTTTTGTGAGGATATGTGCATTCCTACTAGGACTTATTTAACAACGACAAACCATGGTTTACAGCAGAACTCAGGCAGCTTCGTCAGGCCAAAGAGGATGCTTACAGAGTTGGGGATAAAGTCTTGTACAATCAGGTCAGGAACACACTGAATAAGGGAATCAGAGTGGCTAAAAGAAGATACTCTGAGAAGCTGAAAAACAAGTTTTCAGCTAACGACCCTGCATCAGTGTGGAGTGGCATGAAACAACTTACGAATTACAGGACTCCTACCCCCAACCCTGTGGTGGACCAACAACTGGCTGACAACCTGAATGTGTTCTACTGTAGATTTGAAAGGCCCAATATTACACCCCACACCCACTCTGACCATCACTTCACACAAAAACCAACACCTCCTGCAACCCCCCTCCTCCCCCCTCCTGCTACTGAACCTGCACTTAAGATATGTGAAGATGATGTGAGCCACGTCTTTCGACGACAAAGGATAAGGAAAGCACAGGGCCCAGATGGCGTTTCACCTGCATGTCTTAGATCTTGTGCTAACCAGCTGGCCCCCATCTTCACACAGATCTTCAATAGATCACTGGAGCAGTGTGAATTCCCATGCTGCTTCAAACATCCCACTATCATCCCCATCCCAAAAAACCCAAAAATCACAGGACTTAATGACTACAGACCTGTCGCCCTGACGTCTGTGGTCATGAAATCATTTGAGAGACTGGTGTTGGCCCACCTGAAGAACATCACTGGACCCTTTCTAGATCCCCTTCAATTTGCTTATCGAGCAAACAGGTCTGTGGATGATGCAGTCAACATGGGATTGCATCATATCCTGCAACATCTGGACAGACCAGGGACATATGCAATGATCCTTTTTGTGGACTTCAGTTCGGCTTTCAACACCATCATCACAGCTATACTCCAGAATAAATTACACCAACTCTCTGTTCCCATGTCTATCTGTCAGTGTATTACCAGCTTTCTGACGGACAGGCAGCAGCTTGTGAGACAGGGGAAACTCACTTCCAGCACCTGTACAATCAGCACTGGTGCCCCCCAGGGATGTGTGCTCTCCCCACTACTCTTCTCCCTCTACACCAATGACTGCATTGCCAAGGACCCCTCTGTCAAGCTCCTGAAGTTTGCAGAGGACACCACTGTCATCGGCCTCATCCGAGATGACGATGAGTCTTCATACAGAAGGGAGGTTAAACAGCTGGCTGTCTGGTGCAGTCAAAACAACTTGAGCTGAACATGCTCAAAACGGTGGAGATGATTGTGGACTTTAGGAGGAACACCCCAACACTGACCCCCCTCACCATTCTAAACAGCACTGTGGCAGCAGTGGAGTCATTCAGGTTCCTGGGCACTACCATCTCACAGGACCTGAAGTGGGAGACCCACATTGACTCCACTGTGAAAAAGGCCCAGCAGAGGTTGTACTTCCTTCGCCAGCTGAGGAAATTCAACCTGCCACAGGCGCTGCTGATACAGTTCTACTCAGCAGTAATTGAGTCTGTCCTCTGCACTTCATTAACTGTCTAGTTTGGTTCAGCTACGAAATCAGACATCAGAAGACTACAAAGGACAGTTCGGACTGCTGAGAGGATTATTGGTTGCCCCTTGCCCCCCCCCCCCCCCCCCCTTCAAGAACTATACACTTCCACAGTGAGGAAAAAGGCTGGAAAAATCACTCTGGAACCCACTCACCTTGCCCACTACCTTTTTGAACTGTTGACTTCTGGCCGACGCTTCAGAGCTCTGAGCACCAGAACCGTCAGGCACAGGAACAGTTTTTTCCCTCAGGATATCCATCTCATGAACAGTTAAATTGCCCCATTGAGCAATAACTATGTGCAATACACAGTTTAGTCTTTCTTATATTTATCCAACACATCCAACCTCTTCTGCCATTTCATTCCTCTGAAAAAAAAAGAAAAAAGATTTGCACTGTACATAACAGATTGTATTAGATTTGCACTACCCATGTGTATGTGTGTATGTATGTATGTGTGTGTCTGTGCGTATGTGTAAAATTATTTTTTATTTTTTATTATTATCTATGTCTTGCTGCTGTTTTTGTATTGTTTTTGTATTGTTGTATACTGGAAGCTCCTGTCACCAAGACAAATTCCTTCTATGTGTAAGCATACTTGGCAATAAAGCTCATTCTGATTCTGATCCTGATCTCGTAACCATCATTAAAATTTTCTGTGACTTGTGCCACAGTAAACCTTCTGTTTCTTCAGAATAGACGGGATAGCCTTTGTTGCCCTTGTGCATCGATGAGCCTTGGGCACCCAGCACCCTGTTGTCGGTTTGTGGTTTGTCCCTCCTCGGACCACTGTCTGTATGTACTCACCATTGCTGACCGGGAGGACCCCACAAGCCTTGCCGTTTCAGAGATGCTCTGACCCACTCAACTGGCCATAACAATCTGGCACTTGTCAAAGTCGCTCAGGTCTTTACTCCTGCCCATTTCTCCTGCATTCAACACAACGACTATGAGAACTGATTGTTCACTTACCATCTAATCTACCCAGACCTTGACATGTGGCCTTGTTAGGATATGATCAATATTATTTGCTTCACCTGTTAGTGGTCATAATGTTTGGCTCATCAGTGTATGTGCCAAAAATAACTGTACCATTAATAGACATACAGTATAATGAATGCGTACTAATTCACAATTTCAAATTTAAAGGTGTAATTTCTGTGCCTTCAGCGTTGCCAAACAAAATTGTTAAAATTATCACTCCCCCCATCTTGCATTGGTTGCGCAAACAGATAGTCCCTCCCCAGTCTCACCCCATTGGTTGAGCCAGTGTTGTTGTGTTCAGGCTGGACAGGCTGCTTAAACAAAAAGACAAAAATTTTGATAGTGCCACTGATCAACAGTATTTACACTTAGGTGAAATCCACCTACGAATAGCTTACTTAAAGTTGTCGCTGCATATTAAGATGGAATAGGAGAAAGTATTTTAACATTAAAAACATTTCATACATCAGCTTTAATGTTAGCTGTTCTGGAACTTCGGCCAGACCAAAAATCGAAACATACTTTATGCAAGTACATGAACCCAGACTCTTCTAGTAATGCACGCTTGATTTTGTGCATAGTTGCATTCCAAAATTTGTCAGACCGCGATTCATAACACAATGCAAGTACACATTGCATTCTCAACATTGCCACAAGGGGCACTATAACCATTAGTGTGAACTGTCCAATTCTACGGTGAGTTTTCTACTCAACTACTAAGTCAACTACTGTCATGGTGGAGCAACAGTTTGACGAGAATATTGCTGAGCAAGTAAGGTGAAGTCAATATATTTATAGCAAATTATCAGAGAACAGTTTAATGGCACAAACCTTTGAAGATAACTCTATAGCCCCCTTTAGAACTGAGGTTTATTACCGCTACAGAAGTGCAAGAGTGCACGTAAGGACGTTCAACTGGCCCGACGGTAAGTACACAGCCTTGTACCTTAATTTTTATGTCTGATTTTCAAATAGTTTTTTGCCTCAAAAGAAAGATTGTGGTGTTGTGATTCTCCTCGGAGCTGGTTGATTTGGTTCATGGCTTACAACTCTTTTTTGAAGGATTTTATAAAAAGTCTATGGGAGAAATGAACTGGGAAAATACTTCAGGAACCCAGACAGTTGAAAAAAAGTGGACGGGCACTGTTGCACTCTATTGTGGTGGTAACACACCTCAGAACTTAAGGGGGTGATAGAGTTACCCTTAAAGGTCTGTGCCATTAAATTGGATATGTTACTGTAACAGTTCAAGGATGAGCAAGGAGGAGGCAGGAACCAGCTGAACAGTAAACATAAAGTTTTAATGTCAAACTTAACTTAAAACATACATAAACAAACACAGACACACATACAATGCGGCCGCGTGCGTCTCTCTTTCTCTCAAACTGGTGCCTCCGGCTCCCCTTTATCTCGCTCTCCCTCTGATCAGCTGATTCAGCGCCGGCTGTGCACCATCACGGCCCAGCCACACCCTCCTCCTCATCTTACTCCTCCCCCACCCGATTCAGGCCGGGGCACCACCGGCCTGACTAACTCCCCCCTCATCTCTTGAGGAGATACGCTGGCCTTCCGGCCGTTCTGTCAGCCGGTGGTCCACCCCCCCTCCTGTGAACCTGGGGGAGAGATGAAGGGAGGCGTGGGGAGAGGGAAAGAGCGAGTGGAGACACAGAGAGAGAGAGAGGAGAGAGAGAGAGAAGAACTTGCTCGCCGGCTCCCGGATGCGCTGTCACCCGGTCCTCAACCGCTCCTCCGCCCTCTGGCAGATGCCAGCTCGCTCCTCCCCCGGCGGAGGGCAGCAGTTGAGGCATGACAGAACCGCTCCTTCCCTTCTTTGGCGGATGGCATCGGTTCCTCTGGCTCTCGGTGGCCAGCAGTTTTACAGGCAGATGGCCGCGGCTGCTCCTATGGCGGATGGCAGCGGCGAGGACTCCGCAACAGCACATCCCTTCTCCCTCCTGGGTCTCGGCACCACTGTAACAGTATAAGGATGGGCAAGGAGGAGGCGGAAACTGGCTGAACAGTAAACATAAAGTTTTAATGTAAAACATAACTTAAAACAAACATAAACAAACACAGACATGCATGCAACTCGGCCATGTGTGTGTCTCTCTCTCTCTCTCTCTCTCTCTCTCTCAAACTGGTGCCTCCGGCTCCCCTTTATCTCACTCTCCCACTGATCAGCTGATTCAGCGCCGCCCGGCCACGCCCTCCTCCTCGTCACAGTTACTATTCAGGAACTCTGCTATAAATATATTGATTTTACCTTACTCTCTCAGCAATATTTTCTTTAAACTGTTGCTCCGCCATGACAGTAATTGATTTGAAAGAGAAAACTCACAATTCACACTAATGTCTTTTATTACAGAACTTGCAACAACGTTGACAATGTAACATACTTGCACTGAGTTAAGATTGCGGTCTGGCACATTTTGAAATTCAACAACACACAAAATCGAGCTTGGGTAGCTAGAAGCGTTTGCATTCACGTACTTGCGTAGAAGTAAACAAACTCATTCTGCTCTAGTAAACGGAACTTAATTATTTAAGTACAGTTACTAGTTACATGTAAACTTAACTCCTCTGTGGTTAAAGTATCAAGTGCCACAATTTTGTACTTGATCATTTTGAGTTAGATGTAATTGAAGCCAAAGTTTAAAGAACGTGTATATTTGAGTTATGATTCCGAAATGTGACATTTCAAGTACTGTTTAATTAGGACACTTAAATGTTTTTATTAATGACATCTTTTGAGAGTAACAGTAACTTAATTAAAACAAAGTTAAGCTTAAGTTGAGTTTTGTTTTTCTTTTTTTCTTTTTTTTTCTTTTCTTTTTTTTTACAAGTTGAGATAACTATTAGTATTTACAGTAGTCACATTTTTGTTTGACTATTTCAGGACACCTAATTCAGTGATGTCTGTCATATAATAGGGACTTTTTCTGCATGTCATTTCACAACCCACAAGTTCTGGAACAGTTATTGATGTTATAATAACTACTGTACATGCATGGCTTATTTATATCCTAAATAAGTAATAGTATACCAGGAAAGCAAGCCCTGAAGTTGTTTGTGATATAAAGAGTTGAAATACAGACATATTTTTTCAAGAAAGTCTGTATATTTTTTTTTTTCTATGTAGGTGCAGAGATTAAAAAGAGTTTTACGTGGGAGTTTCAACATTACACTAAAATGAAGAGATATTTTAGAGCAACTTCCTGTTGCCAAAAGCAGAAAATAAAGTATGATGTTATATGCGAGTTTCATTAAATGTGTTTTTTATGAAGATGTGTTTTTTATTTGAACACTAGGCTGTGGACTATGAGAGACGCAGTGCATACTCTCTCACAGTGGAGGTGCAGAATCCAAGCGTGGACTCGCGGTTCCTCAGGCGGGGTCCGTTTAAGGACCGTGCGATGGTGCGCATCACAGTTCTCAACGCAGACGAGCCTCCTCGGTTCTCTAGGTCTCGGTACCGCCTGGATGTGACGGAAAACTGCCCTCCGCCATGTGTGGTGGGGAGAGTGGCCGCTGTGGACCCGGATACTGGCCTCAGTAACAATATAAAGTAAACATTTTCTACATTCTACAAATATTTTCTTCAACTATTTCTAGTTTATCTTGTTGATGTGACAAAAATGTTTTAAAAATACAATAAAAATGCAACTCACACAAAACAATTACTTAAATACACCTCTTCTATGGTGAACATGGTTTTTTTTATTATTTATTTATCAAAGTTCAAAGTAACTTTGATATTTTTTTCTGGGGTTTAAAGGAATTTTTTTTTGAAGTGGTGTAACCGTCCAGAGACAGTAAAAAATAAAGTCTAATGAAAAGCTGAAATTCATATTGGGATAGTTCACCCAAAAATGAAAATTCTCTCATCATTTACTCACCCTCATGCCATCCCAGATGTGTATGACTTTATTTCTTCTGCTGAATACAAACAAAGATTTTTAGAAGAATATCTCAGCTCTGTAGGTCCATACAATGCAAGTGAATGGTGGCCAAAACTTTGAAGGTCCAAAAAGAACACAAAGGCAGCACAAAAGTAATCCATATGACTCCAGTTGTATTCATATCTTCAGAAGCGATATGCTAGGTGTGGGTGAGAAACAGATAATTTTTTAAGTCATTTTTTACTATAAATTCTCCTCCCTCCCCATTAAGTGGTGATATGCACAAAGAATGTGAATCACCAAAAACAAAAAAAAAGAAGAATGTGAAAGTGAAAGTGGAGATTTAGAGTAAAAAAAGGACTTAAAAATGTATGTGTTTCTCACTCACCTATCATATCACTTCTGAAGACATGGATTAAACCACGACAGTGATTTGGATTAATTTTATGCTGCCTTTATATGCTTTTTGGACCTTCAAAGTTCTAGCCACCAATCACTTGTATTGTATGGACCTACAGAGCTGAGATATTCTTCTAAAAACCTTTGTTTGTGTTCAGCAGAAGAAAGAAAGTCACACACATCTGGGATGGCATGAGGGTGAGTAAATGATGAGAGAATTTTCATTTTTGGGGAACTATCCCTTTTATAAAAAGAAAAGTTGGCATAAGTAGTTTGGAATAATATATTATTATTCTATTTAAAAAAAAAAAATGATACCGTTTTGTTTCAAAATATTAGTATTTGTTATTTTTTATTTTATTTTTTTACTCTACGCAAGTACATAAGGCAGGTAGCCATTGTTTTTGTCATTTGACAAGAAACCATGAAAAAGAAATGAATGATTAAGTTGTGTATACTCATGTATTCATCGTGCAAGGAAAGTAATGTAATACCTTTTACTGGATGGTTGCACCAGTTGACATTTTTAAAGCTATTAATGAAACCAACACATACAATTTCTATGAACTTAACACGTGCTTTAATCTAGATATTTAAAATATTTCTTATTTTATCACTTTAAACAACCTTATTTGTCAATGACCCATTCGGATGTAATTGGGTAAATCTTATCCAGGTTACATTTCACCTCAGAATATTTTGCATAAACAAAATTAAGTATATTTTAATGACCATTAATAGTTTGCATTGTGATATTGTTTTGACAACTTCATGACAGTTAAGCACATTTCCCCATTACCGTAATGCATCTAGAAATGTTTTATTTTTTCAGATTTTTTTTTTTTTTTTTTTAATTCTCATTATTCTCAATGGTGAATCTCAGTAGATTCTCATAACTGTAAAGCAATCATTTTTGTACTGTATACATGAAATAATATTTTTACCTTTGTGGCTTTAATCCATGTCTTTTAGCTTTAAGGTTATCTATATTCTAATGTAATACTCAAAAGTTGAGAAAATTAACCTTTAGCACATATACACATTCAAAATGTAAGTCTTTCTCTTCTTAGAAAACGTGCCTAAAATATTGACAACTCATCCTGCACTCAGGGGTGTGTAGAAATATTTGTCCAATCCAATTACCACGTGAATAATAAAAAAAAAGAGGGTAAAGCGCTTGAATACGCTTCGTCCAAAATTCAATAGGGAATTGATTAACACATGAAAGAAGCAAAAGTTTTTTATGTTATATAAAACTATTTTTCTTATTTATTTCTTTAGAGTTTGAAATATTACCTGGGCACGTTCTTCAAAGGTTTTGTGAGATTCACCCATTTAGCACAGTTTGCAGATTTTTAGTACTCTGAAACAGGAAGTGTGTGGGATGTTTTAACTCAGTCCGTCCCGTTTCGCTTGCTTAACTGGGTTATTGACTTGAAATGACTCACTCACTCCTTTTATATGTCTAATCTGTCTGCCCGTCTTCTATATTTCTCTGTCTCTCCCTAATTTTTTCTCCTTCTCGTTGCAGGTACTCAATTGATCCTGAGTCAGACCCTGAAGCGCTGTTCCGCATCGCCTCTGACAATGGTCTCATTACCACGGTGATGGAATTGGATCGGGAACAGGAGCAATGGCATAATATCACTGTCATCGCTACACAGAGAGGTACCAGGCCTCTGCGCCTCCACTCTTAAAGGGATATTGTGTCATTTCTGAGCTCTCGACAATTTAACACAGGCAGCGGCATGTAATCGGGCAACAGGAAAGCTATTACTTCTCCATCGGCCTTGAACTGTTATGCCTGAGACACGCGCAAACAGAAATGGAAGAGAAAGGATGTCGAAATGAAAACTCAAATTGCTTTTGAAACTCAAGCACGTATAGTTTTTTACTTTGGAAATGGATCCACCCGGACTCAAGGTCACCGGTTTTATTTTTTAGAACAGTGGTCCCCATTGGCCTTCATAAAACATTATCTTGCATCCTCAGAAGTGACTCCGAAGTGGATTTGTTCAGCTCATATGTATTAATTACTTTCATATTAGACACACACTTTGTAAAGACAAGACTTGTAGAAATAATTTTCTTAATTAGTATTTTCTTGTCTAACATTAACATCAACAATACAATTTTTGCTTATATCAAGAAAAAAACTGTTTGCCATTGGGGTAAGAAAAAACTTGATTCAAAGGGAAAACAAGTTTATTTTTCTAACTCTATTGGCAAATAGTTTTTTCTTGTTTTAAGCATTAACCACACCAAATTTTGTTAGATTTTTCTAAAACATAACAATTAATATCTTATGTCATTTTGCTTCGTAAGTATGTTTTTACCGGAAGATAAGACAAAAATACTTTTTTTTTTTTTGCATTCTGAGAAGCAAAAATGCATAAGGCATTATGTTTTCAGAGAAAATATCTTAAATTAAGTTTATTTTTCTTAGTCAAAAGTTTTCTTTTTCATTCTTAAAGGCATAGTTCACCCAAAAATGCCCATTATGCTCATCCCAGATGTGTACTTGCACTTATGCCATCTTCTTCTCCTGAACACAAACAACAATTTTATGCAAGTGAATGGGTACCAAAATTCTGAAACTCCAAAAAGCATATAAAGGCAGCATAAAATAATCCATAAGACTCCATTGGTTAAATCCATGTCTTCAGAAGTGATATGATATGTGTGGGTGAGAAACAGATCAATATTTAAATCCTTTTTCTTTATAAATTCTCCTTCCTTCTCAGTAGGTGGCAATATGCACGAGAAATGTGAATCGCCAAAAACAAAAGAAGAATGTGAAAGTGAAAGTGGAGATTGATAGTAAAAAAGGATTTAAATATTGATCTGTTTCTCACCCACACAGATCACACTGCAAAAAATTATTTTCAAGACAAGTATTTTTGTCTTGTTTTCCAGTAAAAATGTCTAAACATTCTTAAAGCGTGATTTATTTACTTGACAAGATTTTAAGTCTTGTTTAGAGAGAAATTTAATCAAATTTTATGCTTAAAACAAGAAAAAACTGTTTGCCAATGGGGTAAGAAAATAAACTTAATTCAAAGTTCAACATGTTTATTTTACTTACCCCACTGGCAGATTTTTTTTCTTGTTTAAGTCAAATTTTGTTAGATTTATTTTAAAACAAGACTTAATATCTTATCCCATTTTGCTTGACAAGTAAAAAAAATCATGTATTAAGAATGTTTAGATAATTTTAAAGGAAAACAAGACAAAAATACCTGTCTTGAAAATAATTTTTTGCAGTGCATATCACTTCTGAAGACATGGATTAAACCACTGGAGTCTTATGGATTACTTTTATGGTGCCTTTATGTGCTTTTGGAGCTTTTGAAGTTTTGGTCACCATTCACTTGCATTGTGAGGACTTGCAGAGCTGAAATATCCTTCTAAAAATCTTCATTTGTGTTCAGCAGAAGAAAGAAAGTTGAAGTAAATGATGAGACAATTTTCATTTTTTTGGTGAACTATTCCTTTAAGCATACATCTAACTATAGTTAGTGGCACTTTTACAAAAAAATGGCCAATGTGGAAAGAAAAATAAGCTTAATTCAATATGTATTCTCTCAAAACAAGTCTTTAAAAAAAAAAGGTACTGAGGTGGTACCATAGAACAGTGATGGTATCAGGTGGTACTACCATGGTACTTTTTATTAGCGTTATCTTATGTAGTTTTGCTTCTCAAGTATAGTAAATGTAAATGTTATTTTAAGGATGTTTAGAAATCTTTCCTGGAAAACAAGAACAAATACATACTTAGAAAAGTTTTTTTGCAGTGTCTGATAAGTATCACTCATTTATGTCTCTTTATAATGTCATATTTAGAACATCAGATAAACAAAGTATAATATTTAGTCCTCTTCTGGTCGTGATGTAATGTTATGTCCCAAAAGAGCGAAGACCGTACGAAGACAGATTGCGTAGTTTCTGTTTCCTGGTCAGTAAGATTTAGCTGACCTACTTGTGCTTTAAAAGCTTTTAGTTTTTAACTTTCTCCTTTTTTGGAAGTGTTATTGTATGTTACTCACTGTGTTCGCTTCAATAGACAGCCCCAACCAAGTTACCAGGGTAGCGGTTGCCATAGAGACGCTGGACCTCAACGACAATGCCCCGGAGCTGGACCGTCAATACAACACAGCCATGTGTGACTCCAGCACTGCCGGACAGGTCAGTCTGTTTGACCTTAATTTTTTTTTTTACCTTTTAAGGCCTGCAATGGATGGGTACAGCTTATTTTAGCATAGTCAAACTTTTAACTTTCAGCATAAAGTCTGGTCCACTTTGCAGCCTATTCTGGCTAAAAACCACCCATTTAGACAGGAAGGCGTCGTCAGACCCCATGTTATATGTTAACGTGACGTTTAGGGATTATTTAAAATAACTGATACTACAACAATGGACAATAATTTAAAGTTGTTTACTGTAAAGGTAGACCGATATATCGGTTTTACAAATTAATCGGTGCTTTTTGGAACTATCTTTAATCGGCAAACATTTATGCTGATAGTTGTCGAATGTTTTCTCGTCATTTCAAAATAAGAGTCCCAGGAGAGTTTCAGGCTTGTTTATACTTAAAAGTCCCGCATTATGCACCAAATCTTCATTTTTTCTGTTTTTTATTGGGGTTTTAGTTTAACAAAAAAACACTGCATCTGGGATTTTATTCATTTTGGACTCTTTCTTTGCCCGCCATAGTAAAGCATAAATAAGAAAACATTTTGACATTCTATAAATCGATTTAAAAACTATCATCCGATTAATCCGTTATCGGCCTTTCCCACCACCTTAGTTATCTGCAAAATGCACTATCGGTCAACCTCTAGTTTCTTATAAATATAGAAAAATTTACTGTAAGCATATTGCTAAATATTCAGATATATACAAAGGTTGTGAGACCGATTTGATTGCGAGCTGTCCCTGCAGAGCTCTTTTGGCGCTCTTTGTTTGCCACGAATCTCTGATTGATGGATCGTTTCTCTTCAGGATAATGGGTAGTGTGGTAAAATTCCTGCGTTATGCACCAAATCTTTATTTTTTCTGGTTTTATTGGGATTTTGGTTGAACAATAAACTGCATCTAGGATTTTACTCATTTTGGACTCTTTGTCTTTTGACCGCCATAGTACAGAAAAAATAAGAAAACCTTTTGACATTCTATAAATCGATTGTAAAAACTATCAGCTGATTAATCTTATAGTGGCCTTTCCCACCACCTTATTTATAGGTATCGTCAAAATCCACTATCAGTCGACGTCTAGTTTTAATAAGTATAGAAAAAATAAATTAAGAATATTTCGCAATATTCAGATATATACAAACATAGGGGACCGATTTGATTGCGAACTGTCCCTGCAGAGCTCTTTTGACGCACTTTTTTCGCCACAAATTTCTGACTGGTGGATAGTTTCCCTTCCAGATCATTGGTTAGTGTAGATCTTTACCAGAAATTGTGCTATTAAACTAAATTTTTAAAAAATGAAGTTGAAATAACGCAGACCAATGGCTTCAACAGAAGCATATACCATTGATTAATAACCTCTGACCTTGTGGTAGATCTGTCTTCAAAGTTATTGTTAAAAATGTACTCCCCGATGGAGAAAGTGAATGGGATTTTTACTTCAGAAACCAGACGTTTGTACTCTTTTCTCTATTCTGCTCTCAAAAATTTTGAGTATAAAGACGCTAAACTATATAAAACTGATCCTGCATACTTTGCGGTAAATGGACCACTAAGGTATTTCAGAATTGTAAAACAGTTTTGCAATCTAATTAACTGACCTATTTTTGTTTTATAGACGTTATTATTGACACCAACACACGAGTCTTTAGATCTAACCATTGCGTGGCACTATACTGTAGCTTACATGTATATAATATGCTGTAGCTGCTTAAAGGAACAGTTCACCCAAAAATGAAAATTTGCTGATAATTTACTCACCCTCAGGCCATCCAAGATGTATCTGAGTTTCTTTCTTCATCAGAACAAGATTTAAAATTTTTAGGAAAGTATCCCAGGTTTGTAGCTTCATCCAATGCAAGTGAATGGACACCAAGTTTTGACGGTCCAAAAAGCACACTTAGTCAGAATCAAAGTAATCCACACAACTCCAATCGATTAAGTAATGTGTTCTGAAGTTAATCGATACGTTTGTGTGAAAAACAGATCGCTAATTAAAACGTTTTTTACTTTAAATCAGCGCTTCCGCCAGCTTGAATTGACCTAACTCTCACATGAAGTACGTTCCTCTGTGGTAAACAGAGCGGAACTTCTGAATTCTTGCGTGAATGCACCAACATGATGACGTTGCACGACACCTCCGTGAGGCATTCAGTGTTTACAAGAAGTGATTTTTTAAAGTTAATAAAGTTTTAATTAGCGATTAGTTTTTCACACAAACGTATCGATTGACTTCAGAAGACATTACTTGATCGGCGGGAGTCGTGTGGATTACATTTACATTTATGCATTTGGCAGATGCTTTTATCCAAAGTGACTTACAGTGCCCTTTATACAGGGACAATCCCCCGGGAGCAACCTGGAGTTGAGTGCCTTGCTCAAGGACACAATGGTGGTGGCTGTGGGGATTGAACCAACTACCTTCTGTTTACCAGTTTAGTGCTTTAGTCCACTACAACAACACCACTCCTACTTGGATTACTTTGATGCTGACTAAGTGTGCTTTTTGGATTGTCAAAAACTGGTGTCCATTCACTTGCATTGGATGAAGCTAAAAACCTGGGATACTTTCCTAAAAATCTTAAATCCTGTTCTGATGAAGAAAGAAGGTCATATACATCTTGGATGGCCTGAGGGTGATTAAATTATCAGCACACTTTCATTTCTGAGTGAACTATTCCTTTAATGGGTAAGAGTTGACTTGAGGCAAATCACCATATCACTCTTTCTTCATATGTGTTTCAGGTGGTGCAGGTAATCCGGGCAATAGACAAAGACCAGAGCGGCTACAACTCTCCAATCCACTTCAGTATTCTGCCGGAGTCCAGCAGCTCCCTCAACTTCTCCATCAGAGAGAGAGGAGGTGCGCTCCCTTGATCTCCATCTCTCCTCCTGTCTGCTTCTGTCATCCATCTGTCTTCTCTTCCCCATCAGTTTCCCTCATCTTCCTTGCGGTCTCTGTCCAGTCATATATCCACCTTCATTACACTCATACATTTATCTTTTTGTCAGATTATGCTCCGTGGAACACGGCAAATCTAAATCTTTCAAAGCTTTCAAATTTGCTCATCCCTTCTGTTTTGGAGAAAATTCCAAACAACCGTTTTGTTCGGGTCAAAAAGACCCGGTAGAAAAAAAGCAATACAGAGTTTTCTTTTTGATTGTAAACATGAATTTTGGCATAGACTTGTTTTTCCAGATTAAATACAAGCTTTTATATTAGCATGTCATCTGGAAAGAGAGCATCCTACAGTATATGTCAGTGGTGGTACTATTCTTGTCCATACACTAAAGCCTTCATTTTGAGTGAAAAAGAGCTAAGAATACATTGTATCTGTCATGATTTATATTCTAAAAGATTTTCATTTCAGAATTTAATGTCTGCATGGCGGACGAAAAATGACAAATAAATCCAATTGACTTTCATTGAGAAGGTCCTCACGCATATCTAGGGATCAGGAAGTCATAGAGACTTGGGAATGGTCTCTTTTTACTTGGGCCAGTAAGCAACCATCTAGAAACCATTTAGTAATTCCCTAGTGACACCCTAGTAACCATCCAAAATACCCTGACATTGCATAAATAAAAATATAATACTTTTTTTTTTCTTATTCATTTATTAATTGTTGTAGAGAATCCAAAGGCATTTATTGACCAAAAACAAGATTAAGATTAGTTTAACCCTTAAATGGGTCATAAAATGATCAGGACCTAACAGTAGGGTTAAAGGAATAGCTCACCCAAAAATGAAAATTATGTCAAATATGTCACCTCCATATTATTTTAAACCTGTATGTTGTTAATTTTCCTATGGAACACAAAAGGAGAATTTTTGAAAACTCTTTTCCGTACAAAGACAGCACATAGTGACCACATCTGTCAAGCTCAAAAAAGTACCAAAGCACCTTTAAAGTAGTCCAAATTACTTGTTTGCTATATTTGAAGACTTCTGAAGTAATACGATAGCTTTGTATAAGGAACAGACCGGAATTTAAAGTTGTTATTCATTGATAATCGTCCCCTTCGCGAAAGTTCTCAGATTAAATATGCTCAGGTTTGACATAATGACATTTGGTCATGAGACACACGAGAGGCAGTGAAGTTTGACATCACTGACATCTCATTTGATGCATCTAATGTCTTCGATATTCACCAATATTCAATTTGAATGCTACAGCAGTTTTCAATTCACAACTTTCGGTGAATAACAACTTAAATTACTACTTATATTATGTTTTTTGTCCTTTTTTGAAGCTTGACATACTGTGGTCACTATGATTTCATTGTATTTTACGGAGGCTGAGTAAATGGACAAAATGTTAATTTTTTTTAAACTAAAAAAGGTAATTTTTCAATGATGTGTCGCATGACTGATGGATTGTTTGTGTTCGGTTGCTTTTGTTTCCAGACCACACGGCAAGTCTGATGCTCTTGTCGTCCTTGAAGGCTCTTCCTCGCTCTTCTTCTTCATCTTTACTCACTCTTAAAATACCTGTAATACTTCACGATGGTGCGTCAGACCTCAGCAGCACAGGAACGCTTACCGTTACGCTGTGCCCATGCCAGAATGGAGGGATGTGGGCGGAAGAACGAAAACAACAAACTGACGACAAGGATAAACCGTCACCACCGGAATGGGAGAGGCAGGCATTGTGCTTGCCTTTGCCTTCAAATTCTCCGCTTTTGGGAGTCAGCTCGGCAGCCATGTTGGTGATACTGGCATGTGCCTCGACTCTTCTGGGTCAGTATGAAGCAACAGATTTAGAGGTTTTTCTGCTTAAATCAGTCTCTGCTTACTTAATTTGGAACCACGCCCCCAGTGGCCAAAGATGGTAGTGTTGTTGAACGTATGGGCATGTGTGAGCTCCAGTTTCCAGGTTAAATTTCCACAGAGTGGTGCCATAATGAGTTGTGTTTTAGTTGTAAATGATGTAAAACAGTCAACAGGAATGCATATTTTATTAACTCTACCCCCTAACCCAAAACCAAACCCCAAACCCAATCGTCAGTGAGGTAAAAATGTAATTTTATAGCAAAAATGCAACCTCCGAATCGCGCACACCATTGTTTATATAAACGCGATTACTTCCTGGTTCCCACAGGACCAGAACATGTGTCTCTGAGGTTGATCGCACAACACACTATCAGGAGCACTACAGGGAATGTGTTCACTTGAATTTCAGGGTCCATGCAACTTTCGGAAGCAACATATGTAGAATACCACAGAAGGTGCTCTTTGTTTGGTTTCAATTTAGAAAAATGGAAGTTTATGGCACTTCTTCTGGTACAAATGTTTGGTTTGTCAAACATGGGTATTAAAAAAGTTACTTGTTACTGCACACTAATCCATTTTGGCAAACAAAGCCTTCCTAAGAATGTATCAGGGTATTAATAAACAACAGATTTATCCTAATTAAGATCTGAGGAAGTCCAAAATCTTAAAGAGAGCCAATCTTCAGTTAGTTGCCAAGTTATTGTCAAAACCAAGTTCTGCCCAGAGGAAAATGTATTGCTCTGAGGTTGCTCTTTCAAATCTCAGGAGACTTTTTTTTTGGAGATATTTTTTATAAGTATCTATGTATTTGGAGATCTCAGGATCAATGTCAACGTCTCAGATACTGATACTAATATTCCTTAGGGGAAATTAAAATAGACACAAATGAGACATACACTGATGAGCCAAAACATTATGACCACTCACAGGTGAAGTTAATAACATTGATCACCTAACAAGGCCACATGTCAAGGTCTGGGTAGATTAGATGTTATGTGAACAATCAGTTCTCGTAGTCACCGTGTTGAATGCAGGAGAAATGGGCAGGAGTAAAGACCTGAGCGACTTTAACAAGGGCCAAATTGTTATGGCCAGACGACTGGGTCAGAGCATCTCTGAAACGGCAAGGCTTGTGGGGCGCTCCCAGTCAGCAGTGGTGAGTACCTACAGACAGTGGTCTGAGGAGGGACAAACCATAAGCCATCAACAGGGTGTTTGGTGCCCAAGGCTCATCAATGCGCAAGGGCAATGAAGGCTATCCCATCTCGTCCAAACCGACAGAAGGTCTACTGTGGCACAAGTCACAGAACATTTAAATGATGATTACAGGAGGAATGTGTCACAACACACATCACACCCTGCTGTGTATGGGGCTGTGTAGCCGTAGACCGCTCAGTGTGCCCATGATTACCGCTGTCCACCATTGGAAGTGCCTACAATTGGAACTGGACCTTGGAGCAGTGGAAGAAGGTCACCTGGTCTGATGAGTCCTGTTTTATTTTACATCACGTGGATAATTTATAATTATATTTATTTATCACACATTATACATTTGCACATATACAGTGAAATTCTTTTTTTTTCACATATCCCAGCTAGTGCAGGGTCAGCCATGATACAGCACCCCTGGAGCAGATAGGGTCAAGGGCCTTGCTCAAGGGCCCAACAGTGGCAACTTGGCAGTGTTGGGGCTTGAACCCCTGACCTTCTGATCAGTAACCCAGCACCTTAGCCGCTGAGCCACCACTGCCCCCAACAGTGATGGCCTTGTACATGTGTGCCTTTTAACTGTCAGGATCCTGTCACTTTTTCAGTCAAGTTTATGGTGGTGAAAGGATTCTGACACTCATTTTCTGTGTTTGTGTTTTCATGTTTGGAGTGTGGTGTCTGGGTCCTGACTCAGCCTAGCTCGGTGTATGTTCTGGGTCAGGATTCGGACACTCATGCTCCATGTCGTGTCTTTTGTAAATGCATGGCTTGTTTTGGTCCACTTGCCATGCGCTCTTCTGTCAGTCTTGTGTGATATGTGAGTGCACATGGCTGTGTTTGTCTGCGATATGGTTCCCTGACCCCACCTCCTTGTTACCCGCATCACTCTCCACGTTTAGTCCTTGTTATGTTACTTGCCTTCACCTGTCCCTTATGTGCCTTACCTGTACATATTGTGCTCCCTTTCCTCTTGTGTTTGTCGGATCTTTTTGTTCTCATGTTGTTAAGACAATGTTTTGTCTGCTCAGCCTCCAGTTTGTCATTTTGTCCTTCAGTTAAGAAGTTTGTTATTGTTTTGCTTTTCAGTTTTCTCCCTTGTGAGAGTTTGTTTTTCCTTGTTTGTATTGTTTTATTTAATAAAATCTTTAATTTTACTCATTCCTGCAATTGGGTCCTTATTCCTGCTTACACCCAGTGACATTAACCTTGGGAAGTGAAGGCACCAGGATGCACTGTGGGAAGACGACAAGCCGGTGGAGGGAGTTGCTCTGGGCAATGTTCTGCTTGGAAACCCTGGGTCCGGCCATTCATGTGGACATCAGTTTGACACGTGCCACCTACCTAAACATCGTTGCAGACCAGGTACACCCTTTCATGGCAGTGGTGTTCCCTGATGCACAATAATGCGCCCTGCCACACTGCACACATTGTTTTGGGAATGGTTTGAGGAACATGATGAAGAGTTCAAGGTGTTGCCCTGACCTCCAAATTCCTCAGATCTCAATCCGATTGAGCATCTGTGGGATGTGCTGGACCAACAAGTCCAATCTATGGCGGATCCACCTCGCAACTTACAGGAATGGAAGCATCTGCTGTTAATGTCTTGGTGCGAGATACCACAGGACACCTTCAGTGATCTTGTAGAGTCCATGCCTCGTCGGGTCAGTGCTATTTTGGTGGCAGGTGGAGGACCAACAGCATATTAGACAGGTTGTCATAATGTTTTGGCTCATTGGTGGACATACAGATATCAGAAATTTGATCTTTGAAGAATTTGATGAGAAATGTTCTTACGGACTTTTGATCATAGACTTTGATATCTTGGGACATCTGAGCACAGTCTGAGATATTTCGAGACTTTAGAGGAGACACACGTGAGATCACTGGTCTCTTTGTCTCAAGAGAAACATCTAAGTGGGAAGCTTCTCAATAGTCTCCATTTGCTCTCCATTTCATTGCTGTCCAGGAGAAACCTGAAATCTATAGAAATCTTGTGATTCCAGGAAAAGTAAAGGCATTTAACTGAAAAATCCAAGAGGCTGCTCTTTGCAAAAGTCTCTGTAATCCACCCCCCTTTCCTAAACAGCCACTGACTGTTTCCTGTCCAAGGGATTCATAGGAAAATCATTGATTTCTCTTGGTCAGTCTTGATTTTCAGACTATTCTGTCAGTTTGTTTTATTGCTTCTGACCATTGGTTCTGTCTTTACCTCTCTCAAATCGGCTGGTTTAATGATTTGCTTTTGCTTCAACTCTCTCTCTCTCTCTCTCTCTTTCTTTGCATCTGCTATTGCCTCCTGGCTTGTCTTGAAATTGTTGGGGTGTTTTTTTTCTTTGTATTTGTGTTTGTTTATATGTCATTCGAGTTTTACTCCAACCTGCCTTATTGTTTCTGCTCTGTTTGTCAGTTGAGCTTGCTAATGAACATGTTTGAGTTTTATTTCGGCACTCAGTCACTCATAATAAACAGCATTTGATGAGGGCTGACGGCATCGTATGGCATTTTGAGTTTGTTGAACAACCCCCTCCCTCATCTGTTACCCCAGATGGCATTGAACTCTCAAATCACACTTAATCAGTCAGGTGTTACTGTACGTAAGTGGTGGAATAGGCACTTTGGAAGAATGGGATTCAATTTGGTGTGCTATTACTTGTTTAAAGCATTAGATGCACATGTCCTCTAACATAAAAGTAGCATACAGTAGCATTAAAATAAGGTCCTTTTAAACACATCAATCATCTGTATCCCCTCCTTTAAATGGTGATTTTAGGCTGCCCCACTTTGGAGGTCTTGACCCTCTTGAATCCAACAATTAATGCTAAGTTCACATGTTTTTATTTGAAAACATCATCGTTTTCCAAAGTATGCAGTAATGGAGAGCATTTTCGAAACGCTTTGTTTTAGTGAAGGAAAACACCGTTCCAATGTGGATGAGAGGCGTAAACGTAGCGAAATCAACGTGTTTTAAAACGAAAATGTTTTTGCGTGAACGGGGCCTACAGTTGTACAACAATAATGTAATTTTGACATGATCTGTTGAATTTATATTTTATTAAATGTGGTATCCTAATACTTTTTTTTTAAAGCATTAGAGGCACAAATCCCACATTTTCGGTGAAGGAACATGCCATTTCAGTGTGTAGCGAAATCAATGCATTTTCAAACGAAAACATGTTAGTCTGATCATGGCCTAAATTGTACGTTTTTTTCACGACAAAACTTTTGTACTTCAATTATTTTGACGTGGTTGAGTTCATATTCAATTCATTGTAGTAAAAAAAATTATTATTATTTATTTTATTTTATTTGCCAGAAACCCACATTTTGAGACAACCCTGGACAATCTAGACTGTCCTTCACAAGGAGTTAAGAAAGTTAACATGCAAACATATCTTCAAATGCTTCTTTGAATTTGATGTTAAATCTTTTAGTTGACAGGATATTAGCAGTTGGATTTAAACTTTTGGAGTTTACATTGCACAGTTATGGTGTTTTTCCCTGTATCACCTTAAAATTGAAATTATCTCTGTACATCCAGTGGTCAAACACTGATTTAGACCGCTCCACCTTCACCTGGCACCTGTGTGCAATTTGTAGCTTTTGAATAAATCATTGAATAGTTTGAAATGGATAAATACATGATGTTGTATTTAAATGTATTTATGTATTTTATTATGTTTTATATTTAACTTTAAATCAATCTGTTTTTTATATCACTCTGTCATTTTGTTGTTTGATCTATAAAGCACTTTAGGTCAAATTCTGTTGTTTTTTAAATGTGCTCTATAAATAAAAGTTGACGACTTGACTTGACAACCCTTCCCCTCTACCTCTCTTCCGAAAACACTCGAGAGGCTGAAAAATGTAAAAGATTTAAAAAGAGAAAAAAATTCCATATAATGAACAATTTGCTGCCATTGCCTAATTAACATGCAATCATGTAATCCATAAGAAAGTAACTATAGTCCAATTACGAGTATTTTGAAATGTAATTTAATCCAAGTACAAGTACTCTGATTATGTAATCCAGATTACATGTAATCAGTTACTACCCAGCATTGACTGTAGTTAATTTTAAAATATACTGGCACCAAAATGACATCCCATAATTCCGGAAACAAGGCCACTGTATTTTTTACAGTGAATTTCTTGCAACCACAGCTGCCAGTCGTTGTTTTTATTTGTATGTAAATGTAACCAAATTTTTTTTTGTGTATTTAGAAACGTTTTCAATTTTATTAACAGGGTTGCAAAAATTGCAAACCTCATAAAATATACAAGTAACATAAACAGCTCATATAATATTTAGTTTGGCCTCCTGAGTTTGACGAGCCACGTTTTCTGAAGATAATGCACCTCTGTTCACTGACTCGTTTAAAAGAGTTTCAAACCCTATTTTGTACCCTATTCGTGGAAACTGTCAACAACTTCTCATTTTGTCTCTCGTTCTTTTTCGTCCCCTAGTAGTGGCTGCGCTCTCGCTATCGTTGCGCAGGCAGAAACGGGACACTCAGTCTCCCTTAGAAGACGATGAGATCCGGGAAAACATCATCACGTATGATGACGAGGGAGGCGGGGAAGCTGACACGGCAGCTTTCGATATTGTGACACTGAAGAGCGCACCCCAGAGCATGAGGAGGGCACAGCACCTTCGAGACAGCAAGAATATGTTAGTACATTTGTATGTGTGCATGTGGGTGTGTTTGCAATGACAAATAGACGTCTCGTTTCATTATTTCAATTTCATCTCTGTAATTTAATGCTGGCACTGTCTGATCTGAAGTCATATCATCTCTTTCACATTTTACTTCTAAAATGTCCATTTTTTATTAGTCCATGTGAAACATGCCATTTTAACGTTGAGTAAGCTGACATTTGCAGTCAAGAAAACTGGTATTTTGCTCTGGAATCTTTTGTGACTCTATATGTATTCATTTACTTCAAATTATATGAAATGCTCCATAGTCATGGTGTGCAGTTTAATGAGCCATTACAGTGCAAGTCTGGCAGCTTTTTCAGTGCCAAAATCATCTGTGCCTTATCATTTATGGCGTCTGTAACGGGTTCAATGAAATGAGGAAGCGGGAGACGCCGTTTCCAACTCAGGAATGTCACAGTTTATTCAACACGAAACAAAAACACGTTCACATTAAGCGTAACGGTGTGACTTCCACGATAGCAGGTAACACACAAACAGCTTCAGGTGTCTGTCTCACTCTCTCTCTACACTCTGAGGTCTGGCCCCTTTTTATCTCCCCCATCTCTCACTGCGAACACAGAAACGAGCAGTTACCAGAAATTCATCTCAGGTGCGAACCCTTACCGCTTACTCTCTTCCCAGACGGATGCTCGACCACGTCCTCACCTTTCCATGATATGCCTTTTAAATGTTGTACTGTAGAATTATCTGGTATTTTGATAAAAAAAAAATAATAATAATAATACAAAAATAAATAAAAAAAAATACTGCATCTAACAATTTGAAAAATTACAATTCAATTTTTAAATCTTATGTCTGGGGGGATAAAACAAATATTTTAGTATTTTTAAAACAACACATTGATAAAATCCACTCAGATATGTATGTAAATGTACAGTATATATATATATATATATATATATACACCGTATATACTTATTATGAATTAAGCATAATGTGAAATGTTTAAAGATTCTATTAAATTCAGTTTGGTGGAATTTTGTAATTCAGTTGAAATGCTAAAATCTTAAAAATAGGCTGAAGTAATATTTTCATGAGTATTTCAGTACACTATACCCCTTATTACATGTCTACTTAATACAAATGAATATAATAATGAAATTATTAATTAAAATTTGTATATTATATTATAATAATAGTAATAACATAATAATAATAATAATAATAATTAACAGTAATTTTACTGAAATTACTGAAGTAACAGTAATAAACCACAGAGTGATTCAAGAGATATGAAACTAGCACCAGAATCAAGTATATCAGCGAATATTTGATATTGTATAATATTGTATACATTTGTATACACCCCTTGACAGGACATGATGGCATCAATATTTTGCTCTATTGTCCTAAAAGGCAAAGAAAAGACTGTAAATATTACATGCATATACTTGCTTTTTATTTTATTATTTTATTTTATTTTATTTTATTTTACCAACTTTTAGGAGTACACAAGTATATAAATGACCTCAAAGTTAACAAACATGGATGAAAAGCAACAAAACTTCAGTAAACCTTTAAATGTGGAAACAGTCATAAATGCACTATTAAATGTAACTAATTGATAATTTAACACTGAAGGTACCGCTAAATAACCTAAAGTATTTGTTCAAAGGCACAATAGTGATAGAAGTCTCTTAACAATTAAAAACTGCAATATTCGCACACTATGTCTCCAATGTCTTACACACTAATTTAAAATGACAAAGTAATGATTCATTTGAATGATTTTACTCTAACAGGTATTCTCAGGACAATCTAGACAGCATCAGAACATTCAGCTGGAGTGAGTGTTTAGGTTTGGATCCGCACCGCCCCATCTCTGCACCTCTCTACGGACAGTACTGCTACAGCATCCAGACCCTACCCGCTCCACGAAACAGACTTGCACCGTTCAGCTCCAGGCTAGACCTCACCAAACTGGCATATGTTCTCCCAGGTAGCCAAGGCCAGCCCGTCGGTCCTTTAGAGTCCGGTTCTGTATTTATCGGCAAGAGCAGGGATGGTTCTGAGCACAAAGAAGTTGACGGATCCACCGAAAGTATTCCAAAAGAAAGTGAGACAGGAAGTGAGGTCATCTCGGAGAGTCATACACTGAGCCAGGATCAGGTAAACATCCTGCAAGATTTTGCCACTGATATTTATCAATGGTATTTATAATGCATTACACTACTTTTTGGACTAAAAACTAATCCAGATTACTGTAACTAATTACTTTGTAATTAGATTACACGCAACACTGATGACCGTACATCCAGGGATAAAGTGATATATTCACCACTCAAGTCAATATTTCATGTCCGTTTAATATGCTACTTGGTTACTTGGAAAGTAGTCGTGTAATAAGCGGGATAATCTACAGTCATAATCTACGGGTCATTATCACAAAATAAACCCCTTCAGGGTGATATAAGACCTACATATTTCCAGTGCAACAGTAGGGCCCTGGAAATAAAAACCACACGGAATAAAAAAGCTAATTTCTTCATAGGGAAATGTATTTCTAATTATAATTAATACATTTTTCAAGTCATTGATGTTGCAGTGAAACAATAAGATGTGAAACATTTTTACTTGAAAAATATTATTAATATTTGAGAAACTTTTGTCCACCAAATCGAAGGGATTTTGTGTAACCAACATGTAGGCGGCCATTTTGTTATGTGACCAAAAAAAAAAAAAAAAAAAAAGTGGAAAAAAAAAGTTTGAAGTTTAAAAAAAATCATTATTTTATCATATCATTAAATATTAATATTTTGACATTTTTATGAAAAGGTGAATTTTTTCGCGCCATGTGTTGTGACCCTGAGAAAACTTTTTTTAAATTAGTGATTAAGTTGTGTACACTCTCGTGTATTCAAGGTGCAAAGAAAGTATTTTTTATAATCTTTTACTTGATGGTTATACCACATGACATTTTTACACGTCATTAAAACATTTTATTTTTTGTATTTTTAGTAGAAAGTGCTAAAAATGTTTTTCAAAAAAATTGTGAAACCAACATGGACTCAAATATTACATTTCCACATGTGTTTTAAACTAGATTTTTAAAAGATTACTCATCTTTATCAACTCGGACAACCCTTAAAGGAATAGTTCACCAAAAAATGAAAATTCTCTCATCGTTCACTCACTCTCATGCCATCCCAGATGTGTATGACTTTCTTTCTTCTCCTGAACACAAACGAAGATTATTAGAAGAATATCTCAGCTCTGTAAGTCCATGCAATGCAAGTCAACAGGGTCCAAAACTTTAAAGCTAAAAAAAGCATATAAATGCAGCATAAAAGTAATCCGTAAGACTCCATTTGTAAATCCATATCTTCAGAAGTGATATAATAGGTGTAGGTGAAAAACAGATCTATATTTAAGTCCATTTTTACTATAAATTATCCTCCCTGCCCAATAGCTGGCAATATGAACATAGAGTGTGAATCGCCAAAAACAAAAGAAGAAGAACTCTTAGGAGAGAAGAGCGCTTAGGAGGGCAGTTTGAAAGTGGAGATTTATAGTAAAAAGGGACTTAAATATTGATCTGTTTTTCACCTACACCTATCATATTGCTTCTGAAGACTTGGATTGAACCACGTGAGTCGTATGGATTACTTTTATGCTGCCTTTATGTGCTTTTTGAGCTTCAAAGTTTTGGATCCTGCAGAGCTGAGATGTTCTTCTAAAAATCTTCATTTGTGCTCAGTAGAAGAAAGTTATACACATCTGGGATGGCTTGAGGGTGAGTAAATGATGAGATAATTTTCAATTTTGGGTGAACTACCCTTTTAATTCTTTAACTTTTAAACATTTTATGTTCCTCACAATTTTCTATTTTATTCTCTCTCTCAGTCAGTGCATTCTGACCAGATTCTGTATATGAAGGGTTCCAGTCAGAGCGGTTCTTGCTCGGAGGCCTCGAGCAGTTCTTTGGGGCATAAAACCGGGTCGTCGTCCCATTGCTTGACCACCCGAGCTTCCATTTCAACCATCACCACCGACGACTCCATCCCTGCTTCGGTTATGGATAAAAACACCAGCCAAACCACACCAGGCCACAGCACACAGGAAATGCCATTCAGAACAATGGAAGGGACCTTGCTGAGAGGTGGCAGAGGAATACCTTTCGCCGGCACTACTTTTCTCCATCCAGAAGCTGCTGGGCTAATGGGCTTATATGGAGTAGGCAGGCAGAACTATGTGCCACACCTCATGATGCCCCTCCCAGGAGGGGCGGGGCTGTATGAGAGAGGGTGGAGCTTGGGAAAGGGGAAGGTTGGACAGGCGAACTCGGAAAAGACAGGTGCAGATTCTCTAACAAACAGAATGGGAGACTTTCTGCAACACCGCCTAGCCCTGGTGACCTTTGACCCCATGCAACCACCATACGACTCACTGCAGACGTACGGACTGGAGGGGAGCGGGTCGCAGGCGACGTCTCTAAGCTCGCTCGAAAGCGAGGCAGAGAAAGACACAGAGAAAGATGGGTTAGAGGAATGGGGACCTAAGTTTCAAAGGTTGCTTGATATTTTTAGGGAACAAGGGAAAGAAAAAGATGATAAAGGAAATCAAGAGGATGAGAATTTAAAGGAAGAATACCAGTTAGAAAAATCAAAAGAGGAAAACATAGTGGAAGAAATAAGAGATGGAATGGAGGCAAAAGAGGACAAATCGAGTGAATCAAATGAGACTGGGCAGGAAGAGGAGGAAAATACAGAGGAAATGGAAATAGGACCAGAGAGAAAGAGGAAATGATGTGATGTCACGTTGTGACTATTCAAAAGCAATAACTGTGGAAAGGAGCCAATGAGCACAATCCGGACAAAGAGAATTTTACATGGACCTGACAAAAATCTGTATAATCAGTGTTTTACAAAACCAAACAGTGTTATGGATGCCCCTTCCTCAGTTTCACATGCATTTAGTTTAATGCCCAAACACACACAAGAGTGCATGGAATAGTTAATCTGTCATCATTTTCTCACCCACATGTCATTTCAAACCAAAATGACTTTATCTTTCTTACGTGCAATACAAAAGAAAAAGAAAAAAAAGAAAGATTTTAATGTAATTTTTATGAAGATTATTTTGAAGAAAAATGTTAGCTCTTTTTCATGCAGTTACGATGAATGAGGACTGGAGCTTTCAAGCTTTAAAAAGGATGCAAAAGCATCTTAAAGGAACTTTTAAAGTAGTCAGTATATTCCAAGAATTCTGAAGTAGACTGGGTATCAAAACAGATTTCCTGATATGATTCGTTTCAGTTCCGATTTCGAAATTATTTGATTCGATTCTGATCCATTTGGGTATATTTCAGTTATAATGTCCATTTTGTTTGTATATGGAATAAATGATTTCTCAGCTAATGCTCTAAAATAAACAAGGAACCTACTAACTTGGTACATTATGAAATATTAAAAGAATTAACAACATGGACCAAACTATGCAGTTCAATTGCTATATATTTACAGATATAATAACAGATATAATTACTGTATCAACACAACCAAAACTGAAGTAAATTTTAAAGTTAAACAACACAGTCTCATGAGAATTTGTCACAATAATACAAGGTGGTGAATTCGTACGACTTACTTGTACGAAAACATACAAACTTATGACATATGTTTCACGAAACATGCATTTGTAACCCGGAAGTGTCGTTTTCTTCCGTGTGACACATCAGGGCTTTTAACATTAATATCATGGTTATGTTTATGCTCTGGATAGCTGTTACACTCTATGGTTAGGTTAAGGGATGGTGTTTGGTTTGGGGTTAAAGTTGGGAAAACAAAGTTTTGGATTAACAAACGGCACATTGGGAACTACAAGGACACAAGGGAAGCGTCTCTCATTGGTGGGTGTATAACTCGTACGATTTCATACAAATTAACTTCACCACCTCGTAATAGTGTGACAAATTCTCATGGGATCAGGTTGAGTAAAATTAAAAGATCGGTCTTGTTGATTTTAAGAATCGAAATCAGGTTCGAATGAAGATTAAGATTAACAGTAAAAATTAGATTTTTACCCAGTAAATGGGTGATACCACTTATTTTCCACGTATTTTCTTTTGATCCGATACCAAGTGCTATCAAGGCCAATATTGCGAATATCAATACCAATACCGATCGATACCTCTATTAAATTTATTTTGTTGCTATTTCTGAGGGTAAAATGGGTAATTTTAGCCATTTAACTTTATATTTGAAACCCATTTTTTATGATTATTCATAGGCCTAAACTGCAAATTATCCTTGAATGTTATGAAACTAGAGATTCGTTAAAAAAGATTAATGCGTTAATTTTCTTAATCGCGATTAACGCATTTACCGTTAATACAGCATAAACCAGCATAAACACTTGTTGGAAGGGCAGAACCTTTGCGATGTGTCCGCCCAGAGTCATTAAACTGACGCACACTAACGCACACTTCACAACACAAACAACAGCGCTTCCATGTCAGTGATAAAATGATTGAGAAAGGAGCTTAACACTATTTGATGTACAACACAAGCCCAGATGGGACTTGTGATAGAAATTTAGTATTCTTCAGCTGATGTAATGTGCAATTTAATTACCACAGAAGCACGTCAAGTCTTAACTATCACCAAAACGCAGAATGAGATGTTTTTGTCTCCAAGCGCTTTTCATGTGGAGTTGACAGCAACGCTGGCGCTGACGCTCTGATGTGAATCATGAATGACGCTTCATGATTGCTGTAGGAAAGCAGATCGACACCGTCTACCAGCTGAATAATATTGTAGAGGATGAGAGTTTAAGAGATTTAATGCCCATTGCAATAAATATGCAACCGGGACTAGTTCTTTCAATTAGTCAAACTCCCACTTAGACTTTGGGTTACTAGAGTTAGTGCTATTTTAGTGCATTTCTATCTTTATACTGTAGAATGCTTTATTTGGGAAATTATAACAAAACATTATTGTTACATGTTGTTTTCTTTTCTAAGAAGAAACTAAATGCATTTTAACAGAAAAAGAAGTATATATATAGTCAAATTTCAGCACTTTCAAAATCTGTGATTAATCGCAATTAAGTACAAAACAAATTGTGCGATTAATTGCGATTAAAAATTTTAATCGACTAACAACACTTTATGAAACAATAATTTTCATAAATCATAAAATCACTAGTTTATTTAAAAAAATGTTTTATGTGAGTATAGATCCTCTCGATACAACATCAGTATTGAAAGTATTGATATACTGTAGATTAGTCCACCCAATCCTATTACCCAGTCTTTTTCTGAAGTCATACGATAGCTTTGTGTGAGGAACAGACTGAAATTAAAGACATTTTTCACTGAAAATCATCACCTCAAGTGAGCTATTAACTCGAGAAACCCTGTGACTCAATCATTGAATCAGTGAGTTAAGTTGTGAATGAATCATTCATACCAGTTTTGTCAACTGAATCGAGCATTACATTTAGAAGATCAGACTCTAAAGAAAGATAAATTCTTAACTCTTCTCATGAACGTACCAAGCAGAGTTAGGGCAGATGTCAAGATTTTGAATGAAAAATGAATTAATTTTCGATCTGTTGCCAACATAAGGCTATCATATGACTTCTGAAGTCACTTTAATGGTAATTTTGGGTCCCTTTCGAAGCTTGAATGCTCCGGGCCTCATTCATTGTAATTGCATGGAAAAGGTCGACTCTGCAAGCGAGCAGCGTAGCAGCACTTCATCGCCAATTAAAACGCTTGCAATGTAGACAGCTTGTTGATTATGGTGGGTGCGATCAAGTTTTGTTGCGGCACTCGTTTACAGTATAGATTGGATATAAGAACATCTACACACTAGAGTTTACACCGAAACTATTGATTTCAATGGGGATGGTGCCATTATAAGACTGATTATAAGATTGCAAATGTGAACAAAACACTGCATCACTACTTTTTGTTTAGATTTTTAAGGGGGATATTCCGAGTTATCGACAACATTTCTATTATACTTGGTTTTTTTATGAAACATGTACAGTTTAAATTTGATCTATGTTGTGAGGGATTCACTAAAATAGGTGTTGGATCGAATTCTGGGATGGTGAATCTGGATTCGGTTTGTTCCGGCACAAATTAAGCCCTGCACACACACATACCGTAGTGTCACATGTGACACAAGCCGTCTCTATCTGTGTTCTCCCGTTACACTTAAGTGAATAATTCACATCAGCACGCCAAGCCAAAGTTATGAAACGTCTCATTTGTGAAATATTGATTTCAGCCCTGCAAGCTGCATTGTTTGAAACATAGGTCTCATGAAATATGTACAATCGCTGGCAAATTCGTATTGATGCCTGTGTATTAATAAGGGGAAAAAAATGTTGTGCCAATTTTGACAGCAAGGAAGCTTAACTGTTTGAAATGGTTCAAAAAAGATTACTCGAAAAAAATAATCTTTTTTCTTTACTAGGTAACTGCAACCACACACTTAAAAGAAAAAAAGAAATGATTTTGAGCATGTCTAACTTTCAACCATTTTTTAAATCTTTTTTTAGTTACTTTACAAGTTAAGATTCTTAACCTGGTTTAGCCTAGCACAGACCATTAAACCATGTCTCGTGCCAGCACTTAATTAACCCTGTTTTTAAGCAAGACCTATGCAAACGAATCCTAAAAACAATGAACTTATAAACTGAATGTGATTATGTTTCTGGTAACACTTTGCAATACGGTTCTATTTGTTAACATTAGTTAATGCATTCAGTATGGTGAACTACAAATGAAAACACTATTTTTTACAGCATTAATTAATCTTGGTTAATGTCAATGTATAAATATACATTATTAGTTCACGTTAGTTCATAATGCATTAACTAATACAACTTGTTAAAAAAGGAATTTGTATCTGTAAAAAAATAACATTAACAAAAATGTATAAATGCTGTACAATTATTGTTTCACGTTAACTATTGCGGTAAGTAATGTAAACATATATACCTTACTGTAAAGTGTTACCATGTTTCTTATACTTTGTTTTTTTCCCCTTTTTCTGTGTGTTGTTTGTAGGTAAATCTAAATTGTGTTTTCATGTACAGATGTAAATATCATTGAAAAAAAGTTTTTAGATGTGAGAATACGTTTCTTTATGTGAATGTTGAATTAATTGGATGCAGATCCTGAAAATGTCTGACCTGTTGTACGATGTGAAATCATTTAATGAACTGTCTGCTAATGTTCAATAAATTGTGTACAGTGAACTTTGGCAAACTTGGATGCGCAAGTTCAGAATATAAAGGCATAGTTCCCACAAAAATGAAAATCCTGCCATCATTTCCTCACCTTCGTGTCGATCCAAAAGTGTGTCTGTTTGTTTCTGCCATGGAACACTAAAGGAGAAGTTAATGAAATTTTGTTACAAAAACACAGGGAAAACGACAGGGTTGTCAAGCTCCAAAAACGACAAAAAAGCACCATAAGAGTACCGCCAATGTTGTGCATACGATCTGCGCTCTGTAATCCAAGTCTTTTGAAACATACGGTAGCTTTGCGTGAGGAACAGGCTGAAATTTTAGTTGTTAGTGTATGCAAATCTTGCTCTCCACCAGAGCTCTCAAATCTCATTGGCACTTTTGCAAAGTCAAACATTCTATGTAGTGATCAATCATGAGACTTGCAAGAATCAATTTGTGTGTGTTGATGTTGTTGAAGTAAATCTGGCATGACGCATTGTGAGGCAGCCAGATTGAATGGGATTTGAGAGATGTTATCTATGAATAAGGACTTCATTTCGAACATGTTATTGCATATTGTTTACAGTGGCAAGAATAAGTGTGTGAACCCTTTGGAATTAGCTGGTTTTCTGCATTAATTGGTCATAAAATGTGATCTCATCTTCATCAAAGTCACAAGTAGACAAACACAATGTGCTTAAGTTAACAACACACAAACAATTATAATCTTTTATGTCTTTATTGAACACATCCCATTAAAATAAAACAGTACTGTGGAAAAAATAAGTAAACCCTTGGAGTTAATAATTGGTCGATCCTCTTTTGGTAGCAAAAACCTCAACCAAGTGTTTCCGGTAGCTGCAGATTAGACCTGCACAGTGTTTAGAAGGAATTTTGGACCATTCTTCCTTACAGAACTGCTTCAGCTCAGCCATATTCTTAGGATGTCTGGTGTGAACGGGTCTCTTGAGGTCATTCCACAGCATCTCTACTGGGTTAATGTCTGGCTCTGACTGGGCCACTCCAAAAGGTGGATTTTCTTTTTCTGAAGCCATTCTGTAGTGGATTTACTTCGATGTTTAGGGTCATTATCCTGCTGCATCACTTAACTTCTACTGAGCTTCAGCTGGTGCACAGCCACCCTGACATTATCCTGTAGGATATCTTGATAAATTTGGGAATTCATTTTTCCCTCGATGATGGCAAGCGGTCCAGGCCCCGAAGCAGATGCTTCCTCCACTGTTGGGATGATGTTTTCATGTTGGTAAGTGGTGGCCTTTTTACGACACACATAGTGCTGTGTGTTCTTCCCAAACAATTCAACCTTAGTTTTATCAGTCCACAAAACATTTTCAAAGTAGCGTTTTTTTTGCTTGTTTTGTTTTTACCTCACTGTGCATTCTGCTGTGTGCCCTTTGAGTTATCTTGGCTGGACAGCCACTTCTAGTGGGAGTAGCCACAGTACTAAATTGTCTCCATTTATAGACAATTACTTTAACTGTGGACAGATGAATATCTAAGCTCTTCGAGATAACTTTGTAACACTTTCCATCTTAATGCAAAGCAACAATTCTTTTTTGCAAGGTATGGTCCATGTCAGCAGATGCTTCTTGTGAATAGCAAACTCAAAATGTTTGAGTACTTTTTATAAGTCAAAGTAGCTCTAACCCACACATCCAATCTCGTTTCATTAATTGAATCTCAGGTTTGCCAACTCCTGACTCTAATTAGCTATTGCTGACATCATTAGCCTAGGAGTTCCGATATTTTTTTCCAACCTACTGTGAATTGTTGAATGATGTATTCAGTATGTACAAGAACAATACAATAAGTTGTGTGTTATTTAGTTAAAACAGATTGTGTTTGTTCATTATTGTAACTTAGATGAAGATCAAACTAAATTTTAGGACCAATTTATAAATGCAGGTAATTACAAAGGGTTCACATACTTTTTCTTGGTACTGTATATCATATCTTCCATGGTTCCAAAGCATCTATAATCATGTACAGCAGCTAAACAGTAACTCACATAATACAGACAAAGATACCAGAAATGGACATGATATACTACATACAAATTACTGTTTACATGGAGCAAACACCAATCTACAGGAATTACATAAATAGAATTTCATCCACCAAGAAAAGTAGGCCCACAGCTAATTATATAACACAATTTCGACAATTTCACTGCTGAAATGATACAGCTTTTGTACAGGAGAATAATAGAGCACAACAGACTGTTACTGGAAGTAAAAATCTCATTATTATTATTATTATTATATTTTTTTTTTCCAAAGGGTAATTGATTGTTAATGATAACTTATAAACCTTTAAAGACAGACCTACCATAAGACCAAGACCATCGAGGTTGTCTGCAGTATTTTAATCTTTTTTTTTTTTTTTTTAAATCATGTTTAATAGCTGAATTCCTGGAGAAGAACTGCACTATCCATGATGCTGGGGTATGAAATCCACCAATCAGAGAAACGCAGTAAACAAACCGCGGCAAAAGAGCTCTGCAGTGACCGCCCACTCCCATGACGCACTGTGAACAAGTCGGCCTCCGTACACTCAGACTATTTATATATTTGTATATATCTGAATATTTTGCAATATACAGTACTTACAATATATTGATTCTATACTTATAATCTAGTGATGTTTTTTTATTGTTTTTAATTTTAACTAGGTCATTTGCAGTGCTTTATGGGATTGTAGTTCATTCGCTCATTAAAAAAGTACACAGTCTTGAATCTTTGTCTTTTTGTCCAATTTTCAAATATTTTTTCCTTATGGAATACTTTTTCCTATAGAAAAAAAGAATGGGAAAAATACTTCCTGTTCCAAGATGGCTGAAAAAGTATGTGGGGACTGTTGCTCTCTAAGTGCTTTAACAAAAATACAGGCTTTGCATTTCTGCTTTTTTTTTTTTTTTTTTTTTTGCCATTTTACATTTCTTGCCCCATTGACTTCCATTGTAAGTGCATTACTGTTAACATGTTTTTTGTTTCTTTTTATAAAACCAATGGCAATTCAACATTACTTTATGTGGTAATCGACAGCACAATGGGACACATTTGGAGAGCCTTTTTATGTTTACACATCCCTGTATTTATGTTCAAAAAGTGCTTTTGATGGCGACAACATCGTTCAGTGTACATAGAAATATCTTACATAACTAGACATAGTGTTAGGAAAGTCAAAAATGATTGCTGTTAAGGTCGCTACTTGTACTGCATATGAAATCATGAAAAACTGATAAATCATCATATTTCCCAAGCTGCCAACATCAACAGTTTTAATGTACTGAGAATATGAACGTCTGTTAAAAAATCCTATTTCACTCAAACCCATTAATATACATAATGACTCATATTAAGCATGCCATTATATATTATAAAGGTTATCATATGCCAAGGCTGTTATTTATTTTAGTGGTTCAGTAAAACCTTTAAATATACCATATATAGTATTGGCTCTGGTCCAAAATTATAATCCACAGCATGCATTTTTACATTTTTAAGCTGCATAAGATAAAACTGGCACAGCACAAAATTTCCACTCTATAGAAAGCATTAAAAGAATTGTTCACTCAAAAATGAAATTTTGTTATCATTTACTCTCTCTACTGTCGTTCCAAACTCGTATGACTTTCTTTTTGGAGAATGTACTTTCCATGCAATCACAATGAATTTAATGAATACACTGGAGCTCTCAAGCTTTAAAAATGACACAAAAGATGAACAGACTAAAATTTAAGTGATTATTCACCAATAAGTTTCCACTGCAGTGAGCTGTTAACTCGAAAACCACTGCGACTGGATCACTGAGTCAGTGAATTGAACTAGAGAACCAGTTCAACCCGATTTGTGAATGAATCTTTCAGACTGGTTTTGTGAACCATTGGACAGATTTACATTGAATAGTGACTTAAATTTCTGTCTACTTCTCGCACAAAGCCATCGTATGGCTTCAGAAGACTAGGAATAGCTTACACGTCATATGGGCTACATTTATGATGCTTTTACGATGCCTCTTTTTTTAAGCTTGAAAGCTCCAATCTCCATTCTTTGTAATCAGTGTTGGGGAAGCTACTTTGAAACTGTATTTTAATAAGCTACAAGCTACTCATTATTTAAAGTAGTTAAACTACAGTCAAGCTACTGTTAAAAAAAAAAGTAGCTAGTTACACTACAAGCTACTACCAAAAAGTAACTTGCCACATTGAAACTATTTAAAAAAGAAAATATTTTTAAATATTTTAAATTCTGATTATATTATTTATCTCTGCAATCAGAAGGTTTTGATTATTTTAATTAGGGTGACATTCCCTTACCAACCAACAGGGTGACAACATTTAATTGAACACAAATGTATACATAATATACATGAATAAAATTAGACAAAACCCTATTTTTATATTACTGACTCGAAATGTAGTGATAAACAGCAATAATTAACTAAACATTTTGGTTTAAAAAAAAAAAAAGAAAGGCTAAATCCCTTTAATGCTGGGCAGGGTCTCAAGTGAATCAGTGAATCATTAATGTGAACTAGTTCATTTGCAGTACATGGACTGTCTCACTCAAACGAGTCAGAGTTCCCAACTCTAAATAGAAGGGAATCGTTTATTTAAACCAGTTCGTTTAAACGAACTGTCCGAAAGAACCGATTCACTTAAATTATTTATTTTTCCGGCACTACATGTGAGAGAAGACGGTTAAGGTTTATTACTAAAAAGTATGTTTTTAAGTTAGTAGTGTGGCGTCGCTACTTTTAGTTAACTACACTAAAAAAAAATAGCTATTTGGCTAAACTTGATTCAAACATTGACAGTGGTTCTACGTGTTTGAAATGAGTTTTCGTAACTTAAAATTACTGAGTAATCTCAACACAAACACGTTGTGTAGAAAGAGCCTAGATGAATTGGGTAAACCTAACAAAAATAGACGTGTCAGTGTAACTCAAATAAATCTCTTATTTCGTTGTGTACTAGCTAGTGAAAGTGAATGTTAGTATGCTAAACACATGCTAGTTGGAAGCACTACAGTGTAGTTAAGCATTTATGCTATTGTTAGCACAGCAGTTGCTCAATGAAGCGAGCAATACACTTCCTGTGCAAAATATTGTCCTTATCGTTAGCTCAAGCTCCACTCTTTGCCATAATGGTAACCTCCAAAACTCCATCATAACGGAAACTCTTCTAAATAGCAAAATATTAAAACATTAAACACTTAACAAGTAGCACCCTTTATATTCACCACCACAAATAGTATTCATGTAGTCCCAACTCAATTTGGATTAGGTAAACTTCCATTTTACAAATTTAAATAGATAGAACACTATGAAATCAAGTTGTTCTAGAATTGTATTACTTTAGTTCATTTTAATTACGTAAATTGAACAAGCAGCAATCCCTTTTTTTTTTGTTTTTTTTTTTGTACTTCCCAACACTGATTGAAATTGCATGGAAAACAGAGCAGTACACCTTGAAACGACATGAGGGTGAGTAAATGATGACAGTCTTTTAGTTTATGAGTGAACTTCTCTAACGTGACATGAAACCGCCGTGATGTTCAGAGGAAGAATGCAAAAGCTTGTGTTGTTTTTATTGCAGTGTCACTTTGCTTTCTTCATCAAAGACGAAAGGGAAGAGGAGAAGAAGAAAGCGAAGTACTGTAGAACCATAATGTGCTTTAGGCCTCAAGATGAGGATCAACCAGATCTTTCTGTCTGTCTGTTGAACTGTAAGATATGCTGCACTTTTGGCTTTTATCTTAACAGGTTGTCAGTAAGACACCAAATATTTTATTCAGCGGAGAGCCTAGATTGAGCAGGCAAAAGCACACCATTTATACTGAGAGGTAGAATACCGTTAAATTAGAAGAAAGGAGAGCGGCAAGCTTTCAGACCAACCGCGAGCTGCTACAGCTCTGGGCACTAAATTATTCAGCGAAACACAAACTGCCACAGAGCGATAAAAAGTTCTTAGTTTTAAACAACCAAGGGTGGAGATTTGGCTTGAACTTTGGGGGGATTGCAACGTGATGCATTTACATGTTTCCATTGATCATGGTATAAATATTGGGGGGGCTGTACTTGCTTGTTTACGACAATGCTCCCCCCATCCCCCCTGGAATCTACGCCCCTGTAAACAACTATACCTTCAAAAGCATATTATCTGCAATATGTACTTCAAAGTTCACATGATAGCCTTACACATTTATTCTGCTAACACGCAGCCCCTAAAGGCAAAGCGAAATGGACCATCCTCCGTTGTCCAATACCTAGTTATTTCTATTTCATGATGTTAATGGGAGAACGTAGCTTTGGTAATGAGCTTGAGTTATGAGAATTATGAGAGACCCTGTGGTCACCTGCTGTCCTCTAGCCATTACTGTACTCACCAGAGAAATGAAAGTTTCATCAAATACTTCCATTAACATTTGTTTTGTCCCAAATTACCTTAAAGGGATAGTTCACCCCAAAAATGAAATTGTCTCATCGTTTACTCACCCTCATGCCATCCCAGATGTGTAAAACTTTCTTTCTTCTGCAGAACACAAACAAAGATTTTTAGAAGAATATTTCAGCTCTGTAGGTCCATACAATTCAAGTGTATGGTGACCAAAACTTTGAAGCTCCAAAATACAGATAAAGGCAGCATAAAAGCAGGGACGTAGCAGTCATTTTAAAAGTGGGGGGGACACAGCTGTCAGTAGGTGGCTCGCACAGACCCAACACCTACAGTGCATTATTAATATATTACAGTATATTATAAGTATATAAGTATAATATAAGTATTATATTAATATATACTGTTCGTATTATTTACTTATAATCTTTGTAGCATTTTAAAGATTCAAGTATTGCAAAAATAAATAAAGGGCATCTTGTGGAGCACTTGCTTCTGTTTCACACATGATAATAAAAGACTGAGCACAAGCTGGTCCTGAATAAATGGTTTAATCAATTACAATGATGACAATTGTGCATGTGCACAATTTTATTTTTTACTCTGTGCTTGTGCATTGTGGGATTTAAATGTATCCAAGTGGCTCGAGTGTTTTGACTACATTCACCAAAATTAATTCGGATCAATTTAATGATTCAGTGATCATTCGGTGATGCCAGTAGGTGGTGACAAATGAGTGTCTTGTGTGAAATTAGTAAGTCACTGAATCAACAACCAAAATAAATTTTTAATCCTTTAAAATATGTATGTCTACAGACCTACAAAGAGAATTGAATAGAGGTTTTAAGCATTATAAGAACAAAGCAAATCTATCATTTCCCTACAGTTTGTGAGCTGCTGTGCATGACTTTTATCAAAAGACAACAATAACAGTCTTATAATAATTATGAGTTTCAATAACATCCGTATGTTTTCATGTATATAAAAAAAGTGTCTAAATATCTATTGACTTCAGTAAAATGCTCTAAATGTTCTAAGAACACAGCAGATCTACAGTTTTTTGACTGCACACCAACCTAGAGTTATAAAACAGGAGCTGATATTAAAAATAGCTTTACATATTTAACACAGATCTAGTAATCTGCTTAAATTGGCAAAAACACCCAATCAAACTATTACCTGTAAAAAGCATAACTTAATGAAGACTCATGCACTGATATGAACTCCACTTACAATGTGTGCTTAAAAGGAGGATTGTCCTTTGTTTTTTTGTTTTTTGCAATGTGCATTTCACGTAATGCTGCCAATCATGAATGATATGCCGATAAATAACTCTCATTTGTGTGTTCCTCATCTCTAGATTATTAGTTTAAATCAACATCAATGCCGATAAAAAAACATGGATAAACGAGCATTATTGAAATCAACTTTATAGAAATGAACGGAGCCGCATTGATTAGATTGTCTGACTGATGGCCTATTACATAAGGTTGTTTCGGCTCATGAAACTCACCTGTGATTGGTGTAGTTTTTCTTTAAAAAATATCTAAAAATCCTTAAAACAAGATCAATTTGATTGATCTTGTTTTAGAAACAACACTGCATAAGATATTTAGGTTTTTCAGAGAATGCATTTTTAACATGTGTATTTTGTCTTACTGTACTGACAGAGTTTTTATAGTCAAAACAAGTGAAAAAATCAACCAGTGCTGAAGAAGTAATCCAAAGTATTTAGAATACGATACTGACCTTGAGTAATCTAACAGAATACATTACAAATTACATTTTACAGCATGTATTCTGTAATCTGTAGTGGAATACAGTTCAAAAGTAATCCTCTCAACCCTGGTTGGCAGTGATTGGACGATGTCGGCCATTACTTGTATCAGAATTAATTATGCTAATTTCTGATTATTAAAATGCTTCAGCACTGGCTATCAATTGTTTGTTTGACAGTGCAAAGAGAGAACATTAGGATTTTGTTGCCAAAGTAGGAAAAAAAAAAAATCATTGTAAAATAAAAATAAATTCAAGTCAAATCATTTTTATTTGTGTTTTCCCAATACACGTTGTTCCAAAGCAGCTTTACAGAAAATCAGCTGTCATGTCAGTAACGTCTCAAAAACATGAATAACCAACACTCCTGAAAACATGATGAATAATTTGATATAAAATGTAAAATTTATATATATATATATATATATAAAAAGCTGACTTTCTATAGCTTGGTATTATTTAAAATTTCACAACTTAGACCTGCCGTCCCCACACTAGGACATAATTATTATTATTTTTTTGCATGTTTATTAGGGGCTACTAGTTACAAATCAAAAAGGGAAATGAAAAATGCACACAGCAGTCACGCTCGGGTCTCAGGAGGTTAAACCACTGGAATCGAATGGATTACTTTTATGCTGCCTTTTTGGAGCTTCAACGTTCTGGTCACCATTCACTTGCATTGTATGGACCTACAGAGCTGAGATATTCTTCTAAAAATCTTTGTGTTCTGCAGATGAAAGAAAGTCACACACATCTGGGATGGCATGAGGGTGAGTAAATGATGAGAGAATTTTCATTTTTGATTGAACTATCCCTTTAAGACCATTGCCTTTACAGAAAGGGAAGAAACTGAAAAGGGAATTGTGGCTAGCTTTGTAAGAAGGGGTGATTAAATTAAGGGCAAATTTGCATCCTTGAAAGCTTGAAATAAAAAAAATTAAGTTAAAAAAAAATCATTAAAAAAAACATATTTCCATGTATTCTTTGTGTAACATTAAAAATCTCATACATTTAAAAACAGTGACCTTGTTTTGCAATTACTAAGTGCTGTACAGTTACTAGTTAAACTTGGAACCATTGAACATATATAACTGTTTCTGTAGCAGCTGTCACTAAGCAACAATCCACAGCAGCATCTCTGCGATGTCGTCATTGCTTCTTGCTGAACTCCTCGAGTGCTTTGTTCACTAAATCACAGGTGATCGCATCACGAACCAACACGCAGTGAACTCCTGAGAGAGAAGAAACAGATGGTGATTAAACCGAACTAAAAACCTCCAACTTTCGGCAATAAAATGGTAGAACAGCCTCCAGGTTGGTGGAAGCAAATAACTAACCCAGCTCGCCGACCTCCAAGATGTTCCTGTCCTCATCATCAAAGAACATCATGTCAGAAAACGGGACAATACTGTCAGATTTCAGCCTGAAGACAGAGAAACAGCCATCAGTGCGTCTCGCATACACACGCAAATACTACGTGAGTGAGCAAGCACATTCAAAGATAGATTTTTGCCACAGTGCAGCACAGTACCTTTTAAAGTGCTTGACCTTTGACCCGGGGTAGATCTCTTTGAAGGAAATGTATTGGTTGAGATTATAGAGTGACAGCAGCTGTTTGGCTCCCTCCACCTCACTGGTTCTTTGAGAAACAGAAAAAGGCCACGGATTTAACATATACACAGTAAGATCAGAGGATACATTTACAGTATATAATTGATAGATAGAATAATCATTTACCTTTATCTATCTTTAAATAATAATAATTTAAAGTTTTAAAGACAGTAACCTAGTCTTACGTAACTGCTCCCCAGCTGGAACGCGTGGTTGTAGATAAAAAAAACGTCCAAACCACACCGATGATTAGTTTTAACCAGAGCTGTCAATTTACGCATTAACGCATGATTAATTAAAAACATTTAAATCGCGATTAACACATTTACCATTTATAAAGCATAAACCAGCATAAACACTGGTCGGACCAGGGCGGAACCTTTGTGATGTGTCGATGTGTCCACCCGGAGTCATTACTCTAATGCACACATCACAACAAACACACAACAGCCATGTCACTGATCAAATTATTGCTATTTGTTGTACAAAACAAGCCCAGATGGGACTAGTGACAGAAATCAAATACATTACAGCCCCTGTTATGTGCAATTTAATTACCACAGAAGAATGGCAAGTCTTAACGATCACAAAAAACATTGTCTGCAGCGCTTTTCATGTGGAATTCAAAGTGGCGATTGACACTGGCATTGACGACCTGAGGCGAATCATGAACGTGGCTTTACGATTGCTGTAGGAACGCGGATAGCCTCAGTCTGCCAGCTGATTAATATTGTGGAGGACGAGAGTTTAAGAAATTGAATGCCCATTGCAAATTAATGTGCAACCTATGTGGGGACTAATTCTAATTAGTCAACCTCCCACTAAATGTTTAAGTTTAATTGAATTGGTGCTATTTTAGTGCATTTCTATCTTCAGATTGCTTTGTTTGGAAGATGTTAATAAAGCATTATATTGTTACATATTGTTTTGTTTTCTTTCCTAAAAAGCAAATAAATGCATTTTGTCAAATTTCAGTACTTTCACAATTTGCGATTAATCGCGATTAACTGAAATTTTTACAATTAAAATTTCTAATCAACTGACAGCACTAGATTTAACCAATCAAAGCTCTTCGAGCCTAGAAGAACTAGCGAGAATTTCAGAGATGTGCATGAACAGGAGAAATTTCTCCAAACGAACACCTTGGCAGAACAAAAACGTCACTGCATTTCATCATCTTTTTAGGTGAACCAATTAACCACATTAATCAGGATCAATTTGAAAATGGCATTTTCATTTTCGAAACTCCTAAAACGGCTCGTATACACTGCCGTTTTCAAAAGTAGTTTGTCCACATAAATGTCTGAAAATGCTCAAATCCCCTAACTGCGCATTTGAAAACAAAATGCAAGCAGTGTGGTCCTGCATCATTTCCATTTACGGTCTGAAACGCAATTGTCCTCCTGTTCAGCCACCAGACAGCAATTCAGAGTAAACTTCCCGTCGCCTTTAAAGGAATGCAATGTGGAGGTTGTACAAAGTAACATTTATTTTTAACAATGGCACAACAACTTGCTACAACATGGGGCACCATCTTAATTGTTTTGGTTGAACTGATCACATGGCTGCATCACATGACAACAAATCAACAACAAATCAATGTTTTCGAATTTCTAAGTTTTCCCTGTCCACACTACAATGGGAAGATGGGTTTCAAATGTATCCACTGGAGAGAGCGTTTTCGAATAGCTCCGTTTTCGCTAGACAAAAACACTGTCTCAGTGTGGACAGAAGGCCAAAACGTAACAAAATGAATGTGTTTTCAAACAAAAATGTATTAAACGTGGCCTAAAAGAAGTCTGTTTGCTTAGCAAGTATAAATTAGCCATTAGACTAGTTATAGCATACACTGCCATTCAAAAGTTTTGAAACACTCATTCTTTATTATTATTTTTTCTTCACATTTTACAATAATAGTAAAGTCATCAAAACTATGGAATAACAAAAAATGGAATTATGGGAATTATGTTGTGACTAAAAAAATGCTAAATAAATAAAAAATTTGTTATATTTTAGCATCTTCAAAGTAGCCACCTGTGACGAGGAGGAGGGCGAGGCCAAGCCGTGACTACGCTCTACGGGCCGCAGAGTCCTCGTCACTGCCGTCCGCCCAAAGGAGCAGCTGCGACTGTCCGCCGGGGGACCGAGTCGCCGCTGCCGGCCACCTGGACACGGAGGAACGGCCACCGTCTGCGAGGGGAAGAGGGTCTCGCTACCGGCCGCCAGAATGTGGAAGGGCATTCCATCCGCTAGGGGTCGGAGGACTCGCTCCGGTCCGCCCAGGGAGGAGTGGCTGTCATCCGCCAGAGGGTGGAAGAGTGGTCGAGGACCAGGCGACGGCATGTCTGGGAACCGGCGAGGAATTTTTTCCTCTCTCACTGTCGCTCCACCTTGCCCTTTCCCTCTCCTCTTTTTTTTTTTTTTTTTTTTTTTTCCCACCTCCCCTTGTCCCCCTCCCCAGTTCTGGAGAGGTGGGTAAAAGCCCAGCCAGAAGGGCAATGCCACAACGCCGGGGGTTCCCCGTCATCCATTTCAAAAACCTTTTTTTTTTTTTTTTTTTTTTTTTTAAATTAAATGTTATTTTTGTAATTAAATAAATTAATATGTTGGCACAATTTTATTTTTGTCTACAAAACTAATTTCAAACATGTAAGCATATGCCTTCAGATCGAAAGATTTTTAAGATCATGAGAAACATTTCAGTCAAGTGACCCCAAACTTTTGAACGGTAGTGTATATATGGACACTTAGTTACAGTTTACTCGCAACTAAATATTTGAGCGCTGCACCAGTAAATTTGTAACCCTACAGTACGTTTGAACGAAATATTCACAGATGCCTCCAACAAGGAGTAACGGTTGGAATAAAAAAAACAAACTGACTGAATGGCAATCTCATGTTTTGCATGACAGACTTATTTCCTTTAAACACAGGCCCTATATGACAGTGTTGACATTTACATTCATTTACATAAAGAGAACATTATGTAAAAACTGACTTCTTAGTGGCTATTCAGCATGAAAGTGATTTAAATGGTGCACTTTACAGTGTGCGTCCCCTGCTGTTACTGGCTTTATGTACTGCCCCTTAATTCTTGTTCCTGAATATTTCTATTTACATATTGAAATATACTCTTTATTATATTTATTTTTTACATATCATAATTCACTGGAAATTTAATATATTACCGCTGACAGTTATGGAGACAAAAAGGTTTGAACATCAACCATAACTTCAAGAATTTTCAACACTTCTGTTTACAAATTTGAGGGCTGTTTATTGGATCAATAAAGATAAAAATAATTTTATGCAAATGCGCATTTCTTTACAGAGAGCCTTGACAACTGGTGGTGCAACTAAATTAAGCACAGACTTCGTTACTACTAACTTGTAGTTAGCAACACATCTAACCTTTTGAAATCTTACCGTGATGCAATGCCGATCTTGAACCCCTGACTCTGGAGTGAACTCAGGATCTTTTCAGTATCCCGGTAGATAGAAACTTTGGCAAATCTTGAATCCCGCACTGTGCCACTGCAAAAACAGGAAACCGGTCAGTGTGCCAGCAAGGGGAAAAAAATGTCCAGATAAAATGTATTGATTTTAATTTACTGTCCCTTTAAATAATTTTAGGAATGACAGACCATAAATAAACACTAAAAACAGAAGTAGACAAACCTGTCATCTTTGTGGAAAGGTGGGTCAAAATGACTGTCCACATAAAACGGCCAGAGAGTGTAATCTGTTAAAACCCAAGAGTAAAATAACAACAAACATCACTGCAATGTAATAATTAAACCGTATATACCTATATACAGTGTGTTTATGTATGTATGTATGTATGTATGTATATATATATATATATATATATATATATACACACACACATACAGTGTGTTTATGTATATTATATATATATATATATATATATATATATATATATATATATATATATATATATATATGTGTATATAAAATAGGTAAAGTGGTCATTGGTGTCAAAAGACATAAGTATTATGTGGTATCCGCATTATAAGAGACAGGAAAGGGGAAATAGGAAATGCATTTATCTAAACATGTGCAATGTAATAAGGATTACAGACACTGTTATTTTAGTTTTCATTAATTAAAACATTTAAACGTGAACACTGAAAACTTACCGAGGTCAAAAACGACTAATTTCGGTTTAGACATCTTTGATCAGCGCTTCACAGGATAAAATCACGTGAAGTAACACCGGTTTTATTTTCCAGTAATACTGGCGAGCTGATTACGGAAGTGGCGTGATGACGTATCATATTAATCCTTTTCACTGGCTGTTTATATCAGCTGTGAGTGAAATTACATCTCTGACGTAATCAAGTCACTCCCCCGTGTCTCTTGAAGCACACTTTACAAATAAAATCTTCAAAATCCACAAAAATTGACCCTTCATGATAAATTATTCATTTGAGAATCTAAATGTAGATTTTCAGCAGATAGAGTGTTGTGTTTTATTTAAAATTGAATTGCTTTTCATTTACCCTCTGTAGCCATAGCAAAAAATATCTTTGAAAATATAAACATAATATATTAGGCAATCTATAAAACAGCCAGTAAAATGGATTAATATGATACCTGCAAAAAATAATCGTTTTTAAAATATTAAAATCTCAAGATTGCTATGGACAGGGGTGAATGCTACCCAAACCCCTTCTTTCTTTCATGGACTCGAGATGAGCATACAGTATTTTACTTTAAGTTATAATAATATAAGCAATATAAGCAGTACGCAAAATACGTATTTTATATAAAGAACAAATACATATTATTGCATACCAATTTTCCAAGTGCTCACTTTTTAATTAATCAATAGAAGCCTTTTTATGCTTTTTATTTTTGTGTTTTTTTAATAAAGACAATATACAAATTGTACATCAAGGTTTTATTTTGAATAACCATATCAAATAACCATTCACAGTATATTTGATAAATAACGTATAATTCATTCATTTACATGTTATATTTTATTTCAAATAAAGTGGAAAGAAAGTTAAGGCATCACCTCCTTTTTTTAAAATATTAAATGAGATAGGACATCATACCTCATATTTTAACAAATTTTGATAAAAAATCAAGAATCTGAAGAAAACAATCTATCTAAATTAATTAATATAATATTTTTGAGCAAATCCCATTTATGTTCACATTCCAGACTTTTATTATTAATTATAAATTACATTTGGTATATTTCCAAAATCATTTCTCTCCATCTGATTCACTGTTGTTTGCCTTGTGTTTCTCCCGTCATCTTTTCCTCCCGGACTACATTTCCCATAATTCCCTGCCTTCATCACTGGGATCGTTTTCACCTGTCTTCCATTAAGTCATTATCATTAAGTGTATATAATGCCCTGTTGTTTGCTTGTTCTTTGTCAGTTGTTATGTGTTTTGACCTCCTGTGTATGACCAGTGCCCTTTGTAGTGGTTTCTGCCTGTTCATGTTCTCCCCTCCCCCCAATTGTGGATGTTTTATTTTGTTCCTGTGTATGCCTGTTATTTTGTACTTTTTTTATTTTTTATTTCTCATTAAACTCCTTAGCCGCACCTAGATCCAGCTCTTGTGACTTCCTTCCAGATCGTTACAGAACAACTGACCACAAAAATGGATCTAGCGGTGTACTTCATACAGCTGAGCCAGGCGGACTTCTCAATAAGAGAGTTCTCTTGTTTCTTCTCCACCATCGCTGTCCACACAGGTTTTGATGATCCCGTGAAATCCATCTATCAAATGGGACTAACAACACGCCGGTGGAGGGAATTGCCGGAGTCCAGCGATTGTAGTTGGGAGGAATATGTGAGGCTAATCTTAGAGACACAGCACTGCAGAGGATCCTCCTCTTTCGATCCTGGTTCTGGCTTCCGAGTCTTCTACGACTCCATCTGCTCCGTGCCCTGTCACAGCCACGCCCCCGTCTGCCCCAATGCCCGCCACGGGCAATGAGCTGGAAGCCTCATCCATCCCAGAGCCTGCGTTGCCTCAGTTGGCCTCCTGAAGGAGAAAGGCTTTTGTTTTTCAGTCTCTGCACATGCCCACGACCACAGAGGTTGTTCCCAAGTCTCAGTCCATGTTCACGACCACTGAGGTCATTTCCCAGTCATCCTGGACTCTTAGCCTCGAGCCGGCCACAGTTCTGCCTTCCACTGCTTCACCCTTCGAGCCTGCCACGGCTCCAATCTCTAGTCTGTGGCCACCTCCCAGGCCTCCTGATCCTGTGGCTGCCAACCAGGCCTCCTGATCCAGTCCCTACCCTGAGGTCTCCTGGTTGTCCTCCTGAACCGCTGTGGTATCCTTGGTCTCTCGGCCGTCCACCCAATCTGCTCTGGTCTCCCAGCCTTCCGCCTGTTCTGCTCCGGTATCCTTGGTCTCCGGTTCCATCTTGGCCCTGCCTCTCTGACCAGCTTTCATTGGGCTTCAGGAGCCACCCATTTTGGGGGGGGGGTTTCCCCCTCCCCTGGCATCTGTTCCTCCCGGACTACATTTCCCATAATTCCCTGCCTTCATCACTGCCAGCTGTCCTTGATTGTTTTCACCTGTCTTCCATTAAGTCATTATCCATTGTGTGTATATAATGCCCTGTTTGTCAGTTGTTGTGTTTTGACCTCCCCATGTATGACCAGTGCCCTTTGTAGATGTTTCCTCCTGTTCATGTTTCCTATTGTGGATATTATTTTGTTCCTGTGTATACCTGTTATTTTGTACTTGGTTTTTCTCAAACTCCTTAGCTGCACCTAGATCCAGCTCTCGTGACTTCCAGATCGTTACACCATTTTTGAAATTGTGGCGTTTCTGGTTTTAAGCCAATTTCTTGTGATCTGTTTCAAAGCTGCTATTCTGATTACCCTAAATATATTTTGTTCAGTTTTATTTCTTAAGGACAATGGCATTTTACCCCAACTAAGGTTTTCTGGATGTATTTCTATTGTGCAGTTAAATTAACCTGTCTATAGTCACTTTTCCAATAAGTTGTCAATTTAGAGCACTCGTATAGAATTTGACTAATGAGCCTTTTTCTCCAATCCCATTTTACCATGCTATTGTATTTATGACTGTTATATTTATTCCTAGTCTTGCTGATTAATTCATCCTCCCACCTACATATAATCTTATTTAGAGTGTCCTGTATATCTCTTTCAAGACATTCTAACATTTTTGTTGTATTATATAATTATTGGATGCGTTTTCTTTACTATCATCTTGCCTGTAAATAATTAAATGTGAATTTGGAAGCTCATACTTTTTTGCTAGGTTTGAAAAGGTATCCATTTCTTTATCAGTGAACAGTTGGTGATATCTTTTCAGACCACTATCCGCCCAAAACTTAAATGTATTATCTTAAATTATTATTTTAAAATGAATAAGCCAGTGTGTTCTTGTTGTTGGCCTAATAGATGAATTCACTTACGCATTGATATGCCAGCTGTTTTTTATATTTTTTTTTATTTTATCACATTCATTTGTTTGCAGCAGTCCTCTTGAGCTCTCGTAGCAGCAGCTGTTTCCTCTTGTTGTACAAATATCTTTAATTGCTTCATACTTTTACAGTTATCCCTTGTACTGTGTAAATCGTGTTTTAAGTCTTCATGATTTCATGCGGGACTCTTGAGCAGTGTAAATGCATTTTATTTCTTTTAAATGTTTTATATTTTTTTAAAACAATGTCAAAATATTCATGTTCTGAAAGCATGTAACATTGTTTTAATTATATTTGGTTATGATTCAACAAAGGTAACAGTAATTGTTGTTACTGTGCAAGGCCGTAACCATGTCTTGAACACTGGGGGGTCACGGGTGTTGAGATCACAAATATAATGGTCCTTCGTGGTCCTTTAATATAGTAAAGGCACTGAATGCAATACTTTTCTGAATAAATCCTTGAAATCCGATAAATGCCCAAAATGTTATAATTTTTGCTTTTAAAAGGTACATGTATTTTTGAAGTTGACATGGACAAATATTGTGTCTGCATTGCTAGCAATTTGCCTGTTTCCAGTCATCTTTTCTTTCTTTTTTGTGCTGTCTCAAAAAAAACACGATTATAATTTGAATTTCTTTTCGTCACTGATATATCTGTAAAATGACACGACTGTGTCAGATGGCTAGCAAAAAAACAACAACAAAAAAAAAAATACACAAAATTATTTGCTGCCCTCAGGTTGTCCCCTCATTGTGTTTTCTTCCAAGTAGAATCTTAACGCTGCTCTTTTACATGGTTAAACAGTTCATATTGAGCACCAAGGTCCAAAGAGAAAAAATCATTATAAAAATACCATAAAAGTAGTCCATACAACACATAGCTGTTGTATGGCCCCAGAAAGCTTGGAATATATTGCACTTGTCATATGGACTACTGTTATGATGTCTTTATACTGAACCTTTAATCATGCTTAACAGTATTTGTCCTTTATGAAGCTTGACAGCTCCTGCTCACTATAAACTGTTATTCTATGGAATAGAGCTGCTTAAAATATTTATATTTATGGTCCAAGAAAAAACCCAGCATATGGGTTTTGAACAACGTAAGGGTGAGTAAATGAGTGAGTAAAAGTACATTTTCCATTTTTAGGTGAATTACTCCTTTTAAAAGAAGACTCTTAGGAGATGCTGTACAAAGACATAAAGAAATTATTTAGAAAATCTTTAATTGATTTTAAATTATTCCCTAATAATATTTGCATTGAGAACATATGACACTGTCCTTGCCAAAACCTAAAAACTCAATAGAAGTCACAAGTCACATGTCTTACAATGTTCTAGTTCTGATCTGGGTGATGACGCTCTAATTTGTGTTTTTTTATAGATCATTTTCTTAGACAAAATTTTGAATTTCGCCAAATAGCAAATAGTTTGCACCTTTGGAAATTACTGTTGGTCTGTACAACATTTCAATAATAAAACAGTGGTCAAAATTACACTTTTTAAAACCATTATGTTATTCCTGCAACAACTTAATGACAATTAGACAACGCTGCATAATGGACTACAGCAGAACAGCAACAAGGATATCAATTATTGGAGGGGACAATCTGGCCATGTCTGATTATTAGGGGGGGACTTGTCCCCCTCAGAGTATATTGTGGTTACGACCCTGTAACTATGGTATTTTGGTGGAAAATTTGGTTGCATATCTCTATTTTGCAGTGCACACACACACACACACACACACACACACACACAAAGATAAACAACAGCATACCAAAAAAAAGAAAATCATAATACTGATCTGTCCTCAACTCAGTATCTCCCCTTCATCATACTCAAAGCTTTGATTTGTGTCCCCTACATCACATTGAATATCTCTCAGTCTCTATATGTCTCTGCTATTTCTCATTTCCTGCTCGAATAAAATGACAAAATATCGAGAATGTTACTGTCTTGTCCAGATTATATCATTCTCTTCATACACGTTTGATTAAACTCATCTTCTGTCCGTGAAGCCAGAGGTGGTAAGGACAATGCCCATCATGACCATCCACTACTACAGGGATGCTGTGAGGAGACTGGGTTGCTAGGAGACCATCACATTCCAGAGACTCATCTTTGAAGAAGAGTATGCTGTTGATACATTCCTGAAGACTTGAGGCATGAAAGTGGAGGACTAATGACGCACAACAACAACTCCAGTATGTTGTAATTACTCATTCACTCACCTCTCTCTCTCTCAATCAATCATTCACTTATTATATGAGTGGCCAAAAATCAGTCACATTTGTCACACTGGAAGCTTTTATTCAAAGTGACTTACTGTTCACTTATTACAGGGTCAGTCCTCTGAGGAATCTCAGGTTAAGTGTCTTAATCAAAGGCACAATGGTGAATGGTTTCTGAGTTCAGTCATTTTTATATTTGTTCTGCGGCTTAAAGTGAAACAGTAAGAGCTGTAGCCATCCACAGACAGTAACAATAAATAAATAAATCTTCTTTACAAGCTGATTTTCTTAAAAAATGTTGGCATTAGTTGTTTGGAATAATCTTTTATTATTATTATTATTATTATTATTATTATTTTCATTAGTAGTAAAACAAATTTTATTAAAATATTTGTAATATTTGTAAAATCTTTTGTCCAACAAATCAAAGTCAGGTGGTGTAACCCAGGGGTTTTCACAAAATATTTTAGAGAAAAAAATGTGTAAAAATGTTGACATTCATTTTCATTCTGAAATCATTCGATAAATCATGATTATTTTATTGTACTGACAGCCATAGTTAGATATGAAACAGAAATAAAAATAAAATGGCATATAATTTCATATATTATGAAGAAAATTTTTATTTGTAAGTTATTCACTATTCTTGGTAATGCTGCTTTGAAACAATATTTATGGTTTTATTGTATACTTTAAAATAAATTATTCATATAGTGCTTTTCACGATAAATAGAAATATTTCAAATAAATATCATTTTTTATTATATTATTTTTAAAATGGAATTGAATTGAAAATTATTCACTTCAGGGGTTTTTACAATCAATTTAAATTTAATAAGAAGTAAATGTTTTCCAGGAAATATTTTAATAATTTCTTTTGGCTTTAGTGCAATGACAATATAAAAGCCAATTATTTAATTTTGCAGACAAGAAGTCTTTTTAATATCTTGTACTGTTTTTCTCACACAGGGGGCCCTCGCAAGGGGATAATCAATTTTGGGGGTCCTTGGCATTAAAAAAAAGTTTGAAAAGCCCTAGTGTAACCAACATGCAGATGCATTAATTTACCAAAGCAATTAAAAATAAATTAAAAATAAAAATGTTATGTAAATCATTTATTATTAAATTTGTATGAAAAGCACATTTTGCTCTTGTCAAATTGAGTAACCTGAAGAAAGCTTCTTGATATTCGTGACTTAAAAAATCATGATTTTTGTAAAAAAAAATAAATAAATAAATAAATAAAACTCTCATGCCCTATCATGAACGTGCACAGGAGATCAACGGTCAGTGAACATTTTTACTATATAATACATCAGATTTCAATTTGTTTCTCATCAAACCTTATCATATGCTTTCATAACAATCATGAGTCTCATGAATTAATTTATTAGACTTCTGAATTATACTTTTATGTTCTTTTAAAGCTTGAAGAGGTGGTCACCATAAACTACCATAGTATGACATCACTGAGCACAATTTTCTTTCTTCATAATTTCTCCCTTTGTGTTAAGAAAAAGAAAGTCATATGGGGTTATAACAACACAGAGGTGAGTAAACAATGACTGAGTTTTCATTTTTGGGTGAACTCTCCCTTAAACATTATTCTAAATTCTTTTTTTGTTTCACAGAAGATAGAAAGTGGTATGAAACGACATGCAGGTGAGTAATAACCTAATTTTCTTTTTCTTTAGAGATACGTTTGGATAATTTCATTGTGTCTTTTGAACATTCAGAACTGACAGTTCGTTTCAGGATGCTATGTATTTTTGAACAACTACAGAACTGAACTGAGATTGAATATCAAGAAATCCACCTCTTATGATTAAATATTGGTCCTATTGCAGGTTTAAACAAGTGCACCTCATTCTTATGCTACAGATCTTTTCTAAATGAATCTCTCTTTCATTTCCATCTTTTTATCATTCATATCTACTACTTTGTGCCAGCCTCTCTGTGTTCAGTCTGTCAGAATGACTATTGCTACATTCCCTCTTGTCTCAACATTACCTCTTTTATCTCTCAGTCTCTCTGCTGTGCTAACACAGCAATTCCCCATTTTTACAGTAATTTTCCTCCAATAGATTCACCTGCTCCCGCTGTGGTTTGATTGGCAGGCTTTTAAGTTCTGAAGTTGCCGACTAACTGCCTCGTCCCTCTGTGAGCTTCACTTTGAAGACACCTGAGTCTGTAGAGTATAGAAAATACAAAGAAATATAAAAGAACTGCAAACTTTTCCAATACGGCACAGGTTTATGTAACAGTTTTGGGTACAGATCGAATTCACTCAGCCCGACAGCACGGAAGAAACATTATCTGTTAATCTTCCTGCAGAGGAAAACTCTAAAAGTGATTTTGAGGGCAAACGGGCATCTGTTTGAGAATTTCATTTTGTTCTTTTGCCTCTAACAATGTAGCGATGCATCAATCTAACCAACATGCAGATCTCGTTAATAATTCCCCTCTCAACAAGACTTCTCTAACGTTGTTGAGCCAATGGATATTACAAAACTTACAGGGAGTAGTGTATCATCATATGAGCTTTTATGGCCGCAGGAGGAATTCTGTTTTACCTCCCTGTGTACTGTAAAATTAGACATTCAAAACAACAATCAGTGAATACCTGCAGGAAAAAAAATAAAAAAAATCTCAAATGAGATCTCTGAAATATTGCAATTGTTACTCCTACAAGATTAAAAAAGAGCAAAAAGACTCCTGTACAATTCTCTACACTGTAAAAAAAAAATCTTGTTGTTTCAAGCTGCCTTAAAAGTTTAAGTTCTGTCAACTTAAGAGGGAAAGTTGTTTAAACAGAACATAAAGTTGACTTAAATCAAAGTCTTTCTAGTAAGTCAGTCCACCGTTGGCCAGAAGGTCGGGGGTTCAAGCCCCAGCACCACCAAGATGCCACTGTTGGGCCCTTGAGCAAGGCCCTTGACCCTATCTGCTCCAGGGGCGCCGTATCATGGCTGACCCTGCACTCTGACCCCAGCCTAGCTGGGATATGTGAAAAAAGAAGAATTTCACTGTATATGTGCAAATGTATAATGTGTGATAAATAAAGAAAATTATAAAAAATTTATTATTATAAATTATCTTTGGAACGCTCTCGGGATGCTATTTTGAATGGAGAAAGACCAAAATCTCAAAAACGGCTGGTCAAGATTACGATCAAAGAACATATTTCTAATCAGCAATAAAATCTGACAATACTGGTATCATAAATTGTGATTCTTTACCTCAAATAAAAAAAAATTTTTTTTAAAAAAAAGTAATTTTCCCAGTTTATATAGCTAATGTGCATGCACGTTCTAGAGTTGATAGACAGGTAATGTTTGTATCTAAAAGGTGATTGGCTCTTTTAACCGTAAGGTGGGACTTCCTTTCTACATCCGTTGACCGCTGGGCGTTCAGAGCTCCGTGGTTGAGCGTTCCAGTTTCTCACATTCATTTTAATAGAAGTGTCCCATCTCTGCTAAATAATCTCTGCTTAAATTAATATAACTTTTAAAGGTGCTGTAAGTGTTTTTAGCATTCTGAAGCTTTCACTTGACTGAGCCATTGAATCATTTTGAGACAAAAACCGAGCAAAACAGCAGCATTGTTTGTTTCTGTGGCTGTCAAATTCAACAGTGGCACAATAGTTTCCTCAACTGACAAACATTATGAATCATAGCCTCAATGAGCCGCTTCAAATGAGAACGAGAAAAATGACTGACAGGTAAAAAGCGTCAATGTCTGTGGTCCGTGGACACATTTTTGTTTGCTATTTATAAAGTCTAGAGCTGTCACAGAGACTGGTGAGATATCTCAGGACACTTATTTCGTTAATATCTTTAAGGGAGTAGGAACATTTTTGGCATACTTTTCCATTAATAAATCGCTTACGGCTCCTTTTAGTGAGCTTAATATCTTTTTAAGTAAACTTGACTTTCTTAGTTCAATCAATGTCAATTCAATACATTTGATCCCCTCTATCATTCTGTATTCAGGCTTAAGGAGACACGCAAGGGCCTCAACACTTTACACGCAAATCACAATGATGGCGACAAAAGATGAGCTTTGAATTATTGCTACATGACAAATAACTGAAAGTGCAACAAACACAACAACCAACAGCATAAATAAAAGTAGCAATTCACTAAAATAAATGAAAAGACAGAAATACTGCAATTTGCATCATTTATTCATGGCGCAGTGAATGCAGAGATGAGCGTAGTTCTCATGACGTATATTTTTTATTTCAGCTGAAGAGTTTTTTTTTTTTTAAGTTCAATAGCCTAGTGTACACTACATGACTCAAGCTCGTCTCCTTTGATGTTTTGAGTCGGCGACTGGTCTGCGACAAGAAGACTCGAATCTCATGACGAACGGTCTTGTTGTGTGCACACTTCTCCGATATGTAGAGACTAGTTGCAGACGCTACGACAGTTTTCAAAACAGCTTGATATGTAGACGTGTGCGTTTCCCTCACTGCTTAACCACCATGGTACAATGCATCGTTGGAGTAATTAACTAGCTAGTCATGACTATTTCCCAAAACCATAACAGTCGCACATCCATCGTTCGAACCACGTCGGTTCAACAACATAGAGCTGTCGTTAATGGCGTTACGCAGGGGGTGGAGTAATAACTTCCGCAAATATTAAATTATAAAAGCTCATTTACACGTACACCAGAAAGTCTTTAATGCGAGAAAGCTGCTGAAGACAGGAAAGATGCATCCACTGTGTAGATACATGCGCTGCAATATGCAAATGAACACTCTTCAAAAACAAACTACTGTATATGAATGGCACTTATGTGTTCACATAAACACAGAAAAGCCGTAACAGCCTTTAATCCCTTAAATGGCTGCATCCGTGTTCACGTTACCTTTCAGAACAGTGCTTTTCTGCGAAACCCCGGAGTGAGCCGTTTTCTTAAATGCATGTACACGTGGCCAAAATGTTGACAGAATAAAGATATAGAAGCCTCAGTGAAGTCAAATGATGTTCACACAGCAAACTAACAATGAACTGTACTTCTACACAGCTTTGCGATGTTGTTTGCGAATGTTCATTGGAACTACAGTTTCAGGAAACACCGAATAGTTGAACTATGTTGGTAACGATGGAACTTGCGACCATAGTTGGCTAACGATGCTTTTGGGAAACGCATCCCTGATGTAATGGTGATGTCTTGCTTGTACGTTTGTGATCGAAAATGCTTTTTAATACTAGTGTACACATGGTCTCAGTCGGGGATGACTAGTCATGTAGTTGATGCACTACAGTCCTGTAGTATTTGCACCAGCACAACCAAAAACAAGACTGTCGCAGGGCTCCGACTGCAATTCGTGTAGTGTACACTTGGCTTAACTTATCACAAGTTCAGCCAACAAAAACTTGGATAATAGAGTTATCTCAACAAGATCAATAAAAGGCAGGTATTCTAACTCTACATTTTAAGTTATGATAACTAAAAGGCAAAGTCATATTTTTACAGTGATAGAGTTTATGAAAAGATCTCAGCCGTGTCTCACACTTGCCAAGATACCAAAGTCTGCAATCAAAAGCCAATGATTTCAATATGAACTCAAACATTTCACATGAAGTTCAATTTCAAGTTCAGTTTATCTGAGCTATGCTATCCACATCCTCATTTGATAGCTCTTTACTCATACGGCAGGTCAACAACTAACTGCATCAATTTAAACAATTAACTCCAATCGATTCCAAATATTTAAGTAGCCTATTCTCAATTTAATGTAAGTACTAGATCCAGTAGTTCTAAGACTGTAGATATATGAGCCTGTAAATCTGATACAAAGTTGTCAGAGGTCTTAGTAATAATTCAACCTCTCAAACTAGTTAATTCACTGTAATTTTGCCAAGTATGACATGTTTCTGGAGTGACATTCTTGGCTTGTTGGTCCTTGAACAACATTGCCTGGTGCCCTAGGTGAGATCAAACATGAATTTAACATTCTTATCACTCATGTGATCTCTTAAAGACCCCATGAAATGGCTTGACAGACTGTATTTTGCCTTATTTCCTATTTTTGAAAGTTTGGGTGGGGCATATTAAAAGGCTTGTTACTTTAAAAACGTCACAGCCATGAATCGAGATTTGATACTTGCTTGTCAGTTGCAGGGGGTATTAGATAAAAAGAGGGTTCTTGAACCTAAAGAACCATTGAAGAACCTTTATTTTTAAGAGTGTGGAGCAAATGTCACATGGTTTTATGTCTAGGTGTTTCAGTGGTGGAAATCTTTACTTAAGTAAAAGAAATACTACTAAAGAAACTATTTACTTGAGTACAAGAAGAAGTACTGAGAAATAATATGACTTGAGTAAATAAGTATTTTGCTGAAAAATTACTCGAGTAATTACTTATTTTATCCTTGATTATGCAAAAAAATTAAAAAGTACTGTAATGGAAGTAATTGTCATTCATTATTTTCCACCTCTCATTCTATTCAGTAATTCAAATGATGCAATGCCAATCATTGACATACATGGGTGTTGAGAATGTGGCGGTTTCTGAACATCTAAACCAAATTTGGAATCTTAGTAAGAGCAAAAATATGATGTCTTGCCAGGTGTGGGATATCTACCTCCAAGCAGGCACTGAAGCTTTGTAATGATGTCAAATGATGTCAAGCCACTGGCTTATTTCACCAAGGTGTTAGTGCTACTGGGATGTTTTCTGCCTGCTATCATCATACTGTTGAACGCCTCCTCATCTTCCTCCTGCGGTGGCTCTTCTCACTGCAGTCTTTCCCAGTCACAGTTAATGACACTGTTTTTACACTCTGTTTGTACAGTTGTGCATTATAAAATTTTGCTGGGGTTCTGCACAATTTCCTCTTGAGGATCAATAAAGATCTACCTATCTATCTATCTATCTATCTATCTATCTGTCTGTCTGTCTGTCCGTCCGTCCGTCCGTCCGTCCCCAGCCATCATTTCAGTCTGTTCTAAGAAGTAAAGCTTCACCATTCAGTTGAAATAAAAAAAAATATTACAATACAGCTGTCATTAAACTTCTTTAGTGTCTCTAAAATAACCGGCATCCTGCAGCAAGAAATCTTGTTTATGAGAAAACAAAAGTGTGCTAGGGAATATAATGACTGTGACAATCAGTAACATTACCCAGTCTGTCCCATTCATCACTGAGCTGCAAAACTGTGAGGAGGGCAGTTTCATCAGTTATACATAATACATAATACTTTCCTATTGATAGTTATATCTTTATTGAGTATGATCAACACCAGTTTGATGTGTTATATAATGTTTAACAATGTGTTACGCTAGAGAGTATTATGAAGTATTTTAAGAGGCTAAGAATTTAAACCCACAATATTTTTTATTCTAATTTTGCATGAAATTTCACCCCAAAATCTAAAGTAAATACAATTATATGAAATTAAAATTATATATTAAATTATAAGAAATTATAAGTTGCATGAAAAAAATTAAGTATACTGTATATGCCATGAAATTTGTAAAATGAAAACTGTGTCAAGAAGCCTATATTTCTATATTTCATAATGTCAAAATGCTCACAAAACAAAAATAGAATAAATATGAAATAAAATAGGCTTTATTTTCTTTATGCAATTTTTTAACATTTGATTTTAAGGGTGTGAACCTGATCATGTTCTTGATAAGGTTTTTTGAGATTCACCGATGTGAAATGCGTGTTCTCGGACTAAAAGACCAGACATATTACCAGGAAACCCTTTATGACAGTCCTATAAAGACTGGTACAGTCATAAATTCCATTTTAATTCAACTGGACAAGACTCATTGTCTTTGGTTTATGAATATGATGTATCTCCTCATTTTATGTTTATTTGATGGCTTATAACAGTTAAAGATCTTCCCGAAACTCATTTGCGTTATAATGACTGTGGAACTTTGTCCCCCGCTGGTCCCGAGGTGAAGTCGCACATCTTCATGAAGTGTGTGTGTGTGTGTGTGTGTGTGGTCAGGTTTAAGTGGTTTACGATGACATATTTTTAGGTTACAAACTGGTACTTACAAGGTTATTATGCTATAAATGTGGTTTATGAGGACATTTCTAGTGTCCCCATGATTCAAATTGCTTAAAAAACATACTAAACAATGTTTTTTTGAAAATGTAAAAATGCAGAAAGTTTTTGTGAGGGTTAGGTTTAGAGTTAGGGTTAGGGGATAGAATCTATAGTTCGTAACCTACAGTATAAAAATAATTATGTCTATGGAGAGTCCTCATAAGGATAGCCGCACCATCGTGTGTGTGTGTGTGTGTGTGTGTGTGTGTGTGTGTGTGTGTGTGTGTGTGTGTGTGTGTGTGTGTGTGTGTGTGTGATTCTCTTATTAAACGTCCAAATATCGTATTTTTGTTTCCTGTGATTAATTCTAGAGCAGACTGTCTCCATGGTGATATTCAAATGACTCGACATCCGTTTTGCTAACTTTTCTTTAATGTTACATCATTTAAAATCCATAGTAACTTCCATTACCTTGGAGGTCTTGCTGTGCGCCAGTTGTTGTTTCATTGTAAAATGACTTAACAGGAGGTTAATGCTTAACCAAGTTGAGTTCTCATCCCTGTGGAACTAATGTGTGCATGTCTTCATTTTACACCTGTTAATGTGCTGTTTCTAAATCTTAAATACACTCTTTTCCTCTTACAGGGACAGTTCACCCAAAATTATTTACTCACCCTATATACTTCATACAGTTAAAGTGAATGGTGACTGATGCTAACATGTCCTTTTGTGTTTCACTGAAGAAAGATTTGGAACAGGGTGAATACTTTAAATATAGCATTTGAATCCATTCAAAACTTTTTAAATGGTTCTGACATTGTCAAAACAGATAGCAATAACTCTTTTATTGGTTTAATATAAAAACAAGCATTTGCATAAGTGTTACCTTGACTCATTTTCTCATTTTAACATCCTGTTAGACTTGAGAAATTACATGGGAAGTGAATACACCCAAAGTAATTTGACCAATACAGCATTTCAAAATGGAAAAATAAATGAGAATTTTAAACATAATTGTCCTTTTGGTAAAAGCAGGGGTAACAAATATCAACCACAGGCAGCTTTAGGCTGTGACGTGCTTCATGAAGGCGATTGTGCGCTTAGATTAGACACAGTCAATTAAATGTACTTTAAATGCAATAAATGAAAACACAGAATCCTGCTGGCAGACCTACAAAATGAAAACTACATTATGCATGACTGTAAAACAAACAAACAAACAAAAAAACAATAACAGTGAATGTTTGTTATTCATTAGGGTGCTGGCAGGGCCGTAACCACAAGTTCCCCCCTAATAATCAGATATGGCCAGACTGTCCTCTCCAATAATTGATATCCTTGTTGTTGCATATTAAGTTGTTGCAGAAATAACATAATGGTTTTAAAAAGTTTAATTTTTACCATGCTCAGTAGTCTAACACCACTCATCAGTGTCATATGAGATCAAATCGATGAGGGCAGTACTCAAGTTTGAGATGCTAAGCGGGAACCTTGTGGATTATTCCAGAGCAGTGCATCAGCAAGCATTTCAGGTTAAGAGTTTTTGTCTCATGTGAGATGTAAGTATCTAACTAAACATGCAATATTTGACAACTGTTTTATGATGAAATGTACCAACCGACATTAATTTCTAAGGGAGCAAACTATTCACCATTTGGCAAATTGAATTTAAAATATGTCATGTACAGTGCGTGATTTGTGTCATTCTAATTGTGAATGTGAAAACATTAACAGAGCAGTTTTCAGAGAATCAGGCTTAAGACAAAGAGCAAATGTTTGTATATTGTAAAGGAATTGAATGAATGTGGTAATCTGGCAGGCTTTTGAAGCAGCTTTTTAGAAAATCCTCTTGACATTGTCTAAGAAAATGATTTATAAAAAAACACAAATTATCACCCAGATCAGAACTAGAACATGGTAAGACCTGTGACTTGTGACTTCTATTGAGTTTTTAGGTTTTGGCAAGGACAGTGTCATATATTCTCAATGCAAATATTATTAGGTAATAATTTAAAATCAGTTTAAGATTTTCTAAATAATTTATTTATGTCTTTAATTAATTCTGAATTTTGTACAGCATCTCATAAGAGTCTCCCCCAATGTTCAAGACATGGTTATGGCCTTGGGTTCTGGCAAATTCTGTTTGAATATTTTCAGTGATGTTGTTTACAGCCTTACCAAAGAGAACTTGAACAGAATGTGAGATTTAAGAAGCTGTTTTACTTGTGTATTATTAAAAAATAAAACATAACAAGACAGTATACTTGGGGGTAAAAGTACATATGTAAAATAAATGTAAGGTTTAAAGTTTACCCTAAATTAGCAGGTATTATTAGAGTTTTCTGTACACTATTTATTATGTCTCCTTTGCATTCGCTAGTTTCTAAAGTATATATGTAATAATTAACATTTTAGAAGCTGTCCATACATCATCCTGGTTACATTCGTAACCTCTGTTCCCTGATGGAGGGTAGGTGCTCCGCATGTGTTGGTTCCCCATAGGTAACCCCATGCGATGTATATCTTCCGCTAATTCGTTTCCCTGTTGGTAACTGCGTCTTCCTTGAGCAGAGGCCCCTCTGCCCATTCACCATGTTTGTAGAAACTCCTACCCCCTAAGGTAGGACCTACCATGGGACTTCTCCACATGACATATTTCCGACAAGGCTCGGCAAGACCATGTGACGTATTTCCACTCAAAATACCCCCACCCCCCTCTCTCTGGACAGGGTGTGGTCTCTGCGGTGTCTTCCCCTTGGGAGTGACCCCCCCCCCCCCTGACGTAGACCTGGTGGCCCCAGTCGGTTAACAAATTTCACTCTTTTTTTGGGGAGATAAAAAAAGAGGATAAGAGGCCATGACTGGGCTAGCCTGTCTCTATCTTTTGGGCAGTCGACCTGTTCCTGAAGGGCCGTTCGACACTCATAACAGCATTGGGGGAGATTACGTGTCAACCTGGTGCACTGGCTACGAGGCACACAGTGGTCTGCCTGTCACACACCGCCAGTTCACGTAACACAGTTCAGCTAGTTGTGGCATTTCGTATAGGGATCCCTAGTGTCACTATATCGACACAACGTCGAGTGAGTGACAGATAGGGAACGTCCTGGTTACTTTCGTAACCTCCGTTCTCTGATGGAGGGAACGAGATGTTGTGTCCCTCCTGCCACAACGCTGGACTACCCACTGAAATGGCCGGGACCTTGTCTCGGTTCCTCAGCACAAAACCTGAATGAGTGGTTGCATACCAGCTCCTTTTATACCCGTATGTTCGGGGGAGTGGTATGCAAATACCACTCGCCAATTTTCATTGGCCTTTTTTCAAAGACCAGAGGTGTTTCGGGCTCCCAAGAGTGACCCCTAGTGTCACTACATCGACACAACTTCTCATTCCCTTGCACAGGGTCTGTGCAAGTAGGCTCACTGGGGGAAACGCATATTTGCGTAGTCCAGGGGGCCAGATGTGTGCCAGCGCATCTATACTGAGAGGTGCCTCGGTCTGGGCATACCAGAGCGGGCAGTGGAAGGATTCTCGGGGAGCGAACAGGTCTACCTGTGCCTGCCCGAATTGACTCCAAATCAGCTGGACCACCTGAAGGTGGAGTCTCCACTCTCCCCTGAGGGTAACCTGTCGTGACAGCGCATCCGCTGCAGTGTTGAGGTCGTCCAGGATGTGAGTGGCTCGCAGCAACTTGAGGTGCTGCTGACTCCAGAGGAGGAGATGGCGGGCAAGTTGTGACATACAACGGGAGCGTAAACTGCCTTGACGGTTGATGTATGCCACCGTTGCCGTGTTGTCTGTCCGAATTAACACTTGCTTGCCCTGGATCAACAGCCGAAACCACCGCAGGGTGAGCAGAATTGCCAACAACTCCAGGCAGTTGACGTGCCAACGTAGCTGCGGGCCCATCCAGGAGCCGGCGGCTGCATACCCATTGCATATAGTGCCTCAGCCCATTTTGGAGGCGTCTGTCGTAACCACGACGCACCTGGAGACCTGCTCTAGGGGAACGCCTGCCCGTAGAAATGTGAGGTCGGTCCAAGGGCTGAAGAGGCGGCGGCAGGCCATGCAATGTGTCTCGCGGCGCCATGCCCATCTCGGGACTCAAGTCTGGAGCCAGTGCTGAAGCAGTCTCATATGCATCAACCCGAGCGGAGTGGCCACCGCTGAGGATGCCATTTGCCCCAGGAGCCTCTGAAACAGTTTCAGTGGAGCTGCTGTCTTCTGTCTGAACGCCTTCAAACAGGTCAGCACCAACTGTGCGCGCTCGTTCGTGAGGCGTGCCATCATCGAGACTGAGTCCAACTCCAAGCCGAGAAAAGAGATGCTCTGAACAAGGAGCTTGCTCTTTTCCCAGTTGACCCGAAGCCCTAGTCGGCTGAGATGCGAAAGCACCAGGTCCCTGTGTGCACACAACACATCCCGAGAGTGAGCTAGGATTAGCCAGTCGTTGAGATAGTTGAGGATGCAAATGCCCACTTCCCTTAACGGGGCAAGGGCTGCCTCTGCGACCTTCGTGAAGACGCGAGGGGACAAGGACAGGCCGAAAGGGAGGATCTTGTACTGATACGCCTGACCCTTGGATGCAAACTGCAGGAAGGGTCTGTGTCGAGGTAGAATCGAGACGTGGAAGTATGCATCCTTCGGGTCTACCGCCGCAAACCAATCTTGATGCCAGACACTCTCTAGAATACGTTTTTGCGTCAGCATGTTGAACGGGAGTCTGTGTAAAGCCCGGTTCAGTACTCGCAGGTCCAAGATTGGCTGCTACCCACCGCCTTTCTTCAGTAAAATGAAGTTGGGGCTGAAAAACCCCTTCTTCATCTCGGCCGGAGGGACAGGCTCTATCGCACCCTTCCGTAGGAGTGTAGTGATTTCCACGCGCAAGGTAGTGGCATTCTCGCCCTTCACCGAGGCTGACTCATCCGGAAGCCCGATTGGGGCAGACGAGCGTACTGGGGAATGGGAGGTCCGTGGGGGGATACTCGGCGGAGATGGTCCCATTGGGGTCCCCAAATCGCCCCCAGTGCTAGCCGTGCTGGCCTCATACCCATAAGTAAAGAAGGACCGGGCCTGGGAGCCGCTGGGGTGGCTTGCTTGCTTTCTTACAAAGGCAAGCCGTGACTGCAACGTTGCCATGGTCATGTTCTTGCAATGAGTACATGACCAATCCACGAACGCTGTCTCCACGTGGGCAGTGCCCAGACATGGAAGACAGTGATCGTGACAGTCAGAAGGCGAGAGATAACGACCGCAACCAGGAATAACACACCAATGGAAGGGGATCTTTAAAAAGACGTTCCGTGTGTGCCGCTCTTTTAGAGAAATATACTCTTTTTTAGAATATACTCTTTTATTTCTGCTGAAGCGCCCAGGGGCATTCTTTGCAGTGTACCAGTGCAGAGGGGGAGAAGCCGCTGAAATGCGCCGTCAGATCCAGAAGTAGTGAATGAACAGTCGTGAGAATTCAGCTCAGTGAGCATCGACCGTTCAGCTCCGAAGAGAAAATCTGAATGAGTGGTTGCATACCAGCTCCTTTTATACCCGAATGTTCAGGGGAGTGGTATGCAAATACCACTCGCCAATTTTCATTGGCCTTTTTTCAAAGACCAGAGGTGTTTCGGGCTCCCAAGAGTGACCCCTAGTGTCACTACATTGACACAACGTCGAGTGAGTGACAGATAGGGAATGATATTTTATCACAATGTATTCTCAGTGCATGGCGTCAGTACAGTAATGAGCCTTTTTGTAATATTAATCTGGTATCTCCCTGTGATTGTAGCCCTGTGTGAAGCCCTGTGCTTTTTATCTCATGATGGAAATGTCAGCAGTGCAGCAGTCTGGTTCTGGAAGTACAAATCCCATTCATTTTCTCCATAGGGGAGTAAATTCGTAACAATAACTTATAAACCTTTAAAGATAAACCTGCTGTGAGCTCTTTGGTTGTTAAACGAGAGTATATGCATCTGTTGAAGCCATCAGTCCATGTTATTTCAACTTAAATAAAAATAAAAAACAATTTGTATAATAACTGAATTTCTGGCGAAGAACTACACTATCCATGATCCTGAAGGGAAACGATCCACCAATCAGAGAGTTGCGGCAAACAATGCGCGCCAGAAGAGCTCTGCTGCGACTGCCCACTCGTATTATGACTCACTGCGGATGACGCAATCGAGTCTCCCTGAATTCTCAAACTATATGAGCAAATATCTGAATAGATTATTAAACTATTGATTTAAACTTGTTTATAAACTCAAAATCAGCAACTTTAAATCATTAGTCTTATATTTTCTATCGTTTTTAATTTGATTACGTCATCTGCAATGCTTCATTGGAATGTAGTTCATTCCCTTATTAAACCTTTAAGCTTGAATTGGCCCCGCAAAAAATTAAAAAATAGGTATTGTTTGAAAGCCTAGAAGTTATACTTTCCAATGCATGCAGGTATTATGAACAAAAATTAACAAGTGCTTTGAAATTTGCAGAAGTTCAGAAATGAATCAGAAGTGTTTCGTTAATAATAACAATTAGAATTTATTTTAAAAAAATTACACTGTACATTTTATTGCAATCTGTAAAAACATCAGATTCATCAAATGTCATATCATATGTTGTTGGAAAGCTCTCAAAGAGTAAAATACAACCAGCCTATTTGTTTTACTCACAGACAAAAATATAGATGGTAATAGCTATGTATATTTCTTTGACAATTATGTTGGTGTTGCTTATATGCCACGTTTTCGCTTATAACTTCACGAAAAATAAACGGAAAATAAAATACCACATAGCATTACTTAGAGGAGGTGATTATCTTTCAGTGAAGCCCAGCACAAGGTAATTGGATGCAAAGATCATTAGATAATCTACACGAATCCCGATGTTACCTGTGGCCACCAGGAGATGGCACCAAGTAAATGACACAGACTCAATGATGCAGACTCATTGAGTCAAATGGCACTCATTCTGTGAAATCTCATGACTAAGATCATGTCTGCATGCTATGCAAACCTTTAGTCATTGTTGTGTTTGCATGTGTAATTAGTTCTTACTATAAACCCTAATAAGAACTCCAAAAAATTGAGGCAATCAGTAACATAAAATTTTTTTAAGTTAATGAACTCCGCTGTTAAAGCTGATAGAACTATCAGAATTTACTACAAATGCATGTTAATTGTTCTTAACTTGAAATATTGAGTAAGTTAACGCATACATTTTGATGGCACTTAACATTAAATTTAACTCTGGCTGAACTTAAAATTAACAAGTAATCTCAACTTAAATACTTCATTACATTTACTTTGTCTGTCGAGTGCCATGTTAAAAGTTCATTCAACTCATAACAATAAAACAGTTCAGGTTCCTTAAAATGTGTCAGTTTCGGGAACTCAAAAGAAAGAGAAAGTTCTAAATACTCATCAAGGTTTATTTATTTGAACTAATTAGTATGATTTCATTTTCCCCTACTTAAACAGTTAATTATGTTGAGCATTAGGGTTTACAATGTGAGGTTGTGATTCACCTTGGAACTGGTTGGTTTTATTCATGGCTTAGGACTCTTTTATGAAGGCTTTTATTAAATCCCTATAGAAAAATGAGTGGGAAAATAATTCCGGAACCACGACGGCTGAAAAAGTGGTAGAGCACTGTTGCGCTCTATTACAGCAGTTGAAGTATGATATATATGAAGAGACACAGATATTACCACTAATGCCCAATATGGTAATTTTTTACACACTGTTACTAGTTAAAAACATGTGGTTTGTTCATAGATTATTGATTCTTTCTGATAATTCATTAAACTATGTTTCTGAGTAAACAGGCACCTGAGAACACAATTCAGACTTTAGAGAAAAGAAGCAATGGTTTACACTTTAGTGCTGTCATTTCAACCACAGACCCCATTAAATGGTTTAATCAGCACAATTTTCTTTCCTGTATTTGCTTTCAACTCAAACTTATTATTATTATTATATATAAATAATCAAATAAAAAAATTCCAAACAATATAAATGAATATTTTTCATTTTTCATGTTTAAAGCACTTTAGAGTTGTGAAGTGATAGTCAATAGGTTCTACAGCTTTGTGAAGCGATCATCGTTGGAGAATCCTTGATTATAGATGCCATCTTTTACTCCAAGGCTCGAAAGTGCTGTTCCATTCTCTTTGGGCATTGCTTCTCTTCCCTCTTCCTCTTCACAAGGACCAACACCCTTATCTTTATCTCTGTGGTGAGTCACAAACAGGTCAGATCAGAATAAAGGGAAGGAAACATAAAGTCCCAGCATAATTCATACGAAATTGAAGAACAAATGGGTGTGATGTCATTTCGAACAAAATCTGGCCAAAACGAAGGTGTTTTTGTGTTCGTTTCAGCTCAGTAGCGCAAACTTTCAGGAAAACTATGTACCGGCTGCTAAATACCTTCTTACTCCCATTGGTCCACATCATCTATAGGTGTGACCTGGAGCCCCACCTACTTTGAGGCGGACAACTAATTCCATTTAAGCTATTCAGTTAGTTCAGATCAGTCAACATGCACACACTGGCGTGCAGAGTTATTAGTGAGCTGGTGTGAACTTACCTACATCTGTATGATCGTTCACATAGACATTTTCCAAGAACATGTTATCCGATGTTTTGTTTAATTAGTCTAAAAATGGAATCAAATCTACTCACATACCCAAAGTGCCCATTCACTCTGTTGTCTGCACCCAAAAGCCATTCACTCATCTGCCCATAGTAAGATATGCCAATCGTCATCAATCTTTTGTCTGCATTCTGCCCATTAACACTCTTTTATAAACCTATCTTTGCAGTAGTACCAGTGTCATCATAAATTACAATGTACAGTGTAATCAGTTCATTTTATGGCCACATAAAGCGTGTTAGTGCATTAGCGTCATGAATTCAGAATGTAAACATGACAAATTACACATTATCTACAGCATATATATTACTTTAGCATCGAGTGGTTAAAACTTTTACTGATCTCGTGTGAATTATATTCATAGAATGAGGCATAAAGTCATTAATAACACATTTTAATGTCACATTAGTTAAGGTTTTACATTGTCGTGTGCTTTCTCATATTTAAATGCTACTCTAAACGCCTCCCCCAGCGGCATGGTCTGAATGTTCGCAAACAGTATGCCTTTGCACGGCTGTTTTGAACGTATTTTTGGCTCTGAGTGAAAAAAAATTAGTATGCCGGACCATAAGGGACTGCATGTTGTTACTTAAGCCACAATCCTCACCAAAGACACATTTCAAAGAATTGAATAATTTTCAAAAGAATGTTACTGACCAATGGAAATCTAAGATAAAACCAACCAGGGGTGTAAATTGCTTGAGTAATTGTATCTCATTAATATACTTAAGTATTATTTCAGAGTGATCACACTATTATTTTGGCTACAGTAGGTTGAAAGTTCTGCTGTTGAAATCGGTCTGTGCTTACCGAAATTCAAATCACTGCCCCCAGTGGCAGAAGCTGGAAATGTTGTTGAACATATGGGCACACGTGAGTTTCAGTTTCTGAGTGAAATATCCACAGAGTGGCGCCAAAAATCAGGCTGTTTCATTAGTTGTGCCCAAACCCAACCCTAAACCTAATCACCGTGGAGTATCAATGTAATTATTAAGCAAAAATGCAACCTACGAATCGCACTCACCATTGTTCATGTAAACGTGATTACTTCTTGGTTCCCAAAGGACCAGAACCCGTGTCTTTGTGGGTTGCTCACAAAACACACTATCAGTAGCGCTAGGGGGAAATGTGTTCACAGCTGAATTGATGCATAAAATGTCTGATGGTGGATGGCGCTTGTTTCTAATTCGGCAGTATGGGGTTGATTTCAGGGTATATGAACTTTCGGAAGCTACATGCCGATTAGTACATTTGAAATTTACTTTACAATTAAAATACTTGTACTTTTGCTCAATGACATTTCTAAGGAAAAAAATCATAATTTTTACTCCTCCATTTAGACCTTCAAAGTACAAAGTATATATTTCACTGGTCATCCTGACATATATTTTCATATTAAAAATATGTTTAACTAACGGAGCATGCAAGTCAAATCACATAGCTATACTTTTCTAGATACTTTAACTTGGGTAAACTTTTGACACAGTATCCATATTTCATTTAAAAGTATAATTTATCAGTACTTTTTGCACACAAATGAACACACAAATGTCTTACCTTCTCCGTTTGGTGACCGAGGACATGAGTAAAGATAAAATACCCACAGCCACAACCCCAATCACCACCCCGAACACGATGAGCCAGGGGGGAGTGGAGTATGTAATCGGGGCTGCGAGCGTCGGTGGGATTCCCACAAATTCCAGAGTCATGTCCGACAACAGGAACGCATTGTTGATCCGATGCTTACTCAGCCTGGAATAAGGAAAATGCATTAGGATCCAGCACACTAAATTAAATAGTATTATAGACAAATTATAGTTCCTACACCTTCTGACAAACTAATTTTCATTTCATTCCAATTTCCGTTCACGACTTTTCCAGCCTTTTGTTGGATGAAAATTAGAATTGTAAAATTCCTCTATATTTCCAGGCAGGGGCTCAAGCCCCGAATAATTTTAGTCTAGCCACAAATTTGTTCAACTTTTGGAGTTGAATTGAAGTGGGAGTTATTAAGTAAATGTTGGTTATTGTTTCTCAGTAAGTCATTATTTCATAAATATGGGTTGTTGACTGGCTTATATCTTTTTCAAATATTTTCTCTCGCCTGTTTAGAATAAGAACTAACGGTGTCCGATTCGCAAATGAATTGCTCTTTTTAGTCAGTTCTTTTAAAAGAATTGCTCAAACGGGTTGGCAAAAATGTCTGAATCAGATTGCAATCCACTCTGAATTATTCAGACACCATGTATAGACCAGTATTTTCTGTTCATAATCTAAGCGTGCTGCCTACCCATGCAACATTTTTAGGCATCAGACACACTCTCTATTTGAGGACTGTTCTGTAGTTTTTATTCGGTTCTAAAAAATAGTTCAATTGTATTTACGGTGCTTATAGAAGTAATAGAGCTGTTAACATACCAACATATTACCGTCAGGTAGTCTAGTTTTCTACTTTGACAAAGATGGTGGCCGAGATGTGTGCATTTACAAATAAGTCACTTTTGAGGTTTTGTTTTGGTTAGAAAACTGTCATAGAATGCAGCTCTGTAGAGTTTGGAACAGAGGTAATGTTTACACTAACATGTCACATTGAGGCCCATGTGCAGTCTAGCTTCTAGTTAGCCATCAGGACACATATAGTATAAACCCATAAACCTTTAGCACAGAGTGTTGACTCACTTCACTGCCCGTTCCACTTCCTCTTTAGGGATCAGCTGGGTTGGATTCACTGGTGATGTCACCACAAACACAAACGACACTCTTTGTGTCTCATTGCATACCAGAATGTTTGAAATGCTAAGAGACAAAGATAGACAGATGAAATTAAATGCATTTGTTTAAAAAAAAAAAAAAAAAAAGAAAAAAAAAAGAAAAGATTAAAAAATCTCTGGCTAAATATATATTTAAAACATATATTTTCTAAGCAGTATGGATGAATAAAATTTAAATATTTTGTTTTCAAATATTTTAAAGTATTTTACATTTAAAAATATATTGTAAAATGTAGGAAAATACATTGAAATGTATATTTACATGTTAAAACACAATATATATATATATATATATATATATATATATATATATATATATATATATATATATACATTTTTTTTATGTGCAATACATATATAGTATATTTTATTTGACATTAAAATATACTAGGTGGCTAAAATTATATCAGGAAAAATGTATTAAATATTTTCAAATATGTATATCAGAATGTACAAATTTTTAAATATATATTAGCAATATTTTTTCCATATTTAGTTTTGCCTTTTTATGCATATATTTTATAATACACCAAAAACATTCATTTAATAAATGTTTTGCTGTTTGGGATGAAAATTATTTTTTGGTCGAAGGAAATGTAAAGTTGTTGTTTTTTAAATAATAATTTTCAAAATACTTTGAAATACTTTACCTTCCCATTTTATAATATATTGTACAAAACTTTAGGAAATCACATTGAAATGAATATTTACATTTTATATTTATTTTGACATTAAAATGTACAAAAAATGTATATCAGGAAAAAGAAATGACTAAAATATTTTCAAAATTCATTCAAATAATTTTTTATATATTTTCCTGAGATATTTTGGCCATTTTTGTATTTTTAAAAATACATCAAAAACACATTTTAAAATATATTTTAATTAAAACAAATTGCTGTATGGGATTGAAATGATTTTTGTTATGTTGCAATTTTGGTTGCAATACCACAGCAATGGTTACAAACAACAGTATTCTGTTTTTTTTTTTTTTTTTTTTTTTTTCTAGTGGACATCAATGCAATGGGACAGATAAAACAGCCTTACACACACACACACACACACACACGCCTACATCATGTAGGATCAGTGAATATGGATTCACGTCACATTCTGGAAGAAACTAATAAGAATCAAGCACACGCACTGATACACAAGCACAACGTGTCATCGATGTAACATGATGACAGCACAAAAGAACCACACACTCATATAAATCGATACTGCAGTTTCTCACATCCTAAAGCCTGAAGCTTCTCTGCTGCACGCCAGCTATGAGATTTCATAATCCTTAGGGGCAGATATCTAGCTGGAAGTGGTTAACCTGAATTGATTTCCCTTGACCCATAGTGTCTGCACTGCCCTGTAATTACACTGGTTAAATTATTCAGTCGAGCTTTAAACTACCTCATGATTGGCTCACCCTCCTCATTTCTGTTCCACAGAAGTCATCAGTTTGGAAAGACATTTCTAGATAATAATAAAAGGGAGGAGCACAACAATATGTCCCGCCCAAACTTCCTGTTTAATAAAGAAATGTGTCAACACAGGAAAGAAAACAGTGCTTGTCAAGCCATTTTATGGGGTCTTTAGGAAAAATGTGATCTATTCATTGCACATCATCAGTCATTTGGAGAAAAATAATTTAGATCCAGCTGACAGCATCATTGCCTGATTGATGATTTTCGTTATCTCTGCAGAGTTTCAAAGCACATCAAAGATTTCCATTTGAAATTTGCTATAAATGATCTGTGATATGAATAACTCACCATACTAATGGTATGTATCATCATACTCTCAACTCTTCATTTCACCAGATAGCAGCTTTAAACTGTGAATGTTATTAATAACTAAATCTTTACATGTAAGTTTTGTATACATGTTCAGAACTTGTCACAACAATGCTTGGTTGTTGCTGGTGTTACTATGGCATTTCTATTTCGTTGCTAGAGTGTCCTGAGTAGTTGCCAGGGCATTGTTATGTGGTTGCTAGGGTGTTCTGGGTGGTTGCTAGGGCATTGTTATGTGGTTGCTAGGGTGTTCTGGGTAGTTTCTAGGGCATTGCTATTTGGTTGCTAGGGTATTCTGGGTTGTTGCGAAGGAATTGTTATGTGGTTGCTAGGGTGTTCTGGGTGGTTGCTAGGGCATTGCTATGTGGTTGCTAGGGTGCTCTGGGTGGTTGCCAGGGCATTGTTATGTGGTTGCTAGGGTGTTCTGGGTGGTTGCTAGGGCATTGTTTTTGGTTGCTAGGGTATTCTGGATGGTTGCTATGGCATTGCTTTGTGGTTGCTAGGGTGTTCTTGTTGGTTGCTAGGGTATTGCTATGTTGTTGCTAATGTGCTCTGGGTGTTTTCTAGGGCATTGTTATGTGGTTGCTAATTTGTTCTGGGTGGTTGCCAGGGCATTGTTATGTGGTTGCTAGGGTGGTTCTGGGTTATTGCCAGGGCATTTTTATGTGGTTGCTAGGGTGATCTCGGTGATTCCTAAGGCATTGCTACGTGGTTGCTAGCGTGTCCTGAGTGGTTATTAGGGCATTGCTATGTGGTTGCTAGGGTGTCCTGGTTGGTTTCTAGGGCATTACTATGTGGTTGCTGGGGTGCTTTGGGTGGTTTCTTGGACATTTTATGTGTTCGTTAGGTTGTTCTGGGTTGTTGCCAGGGCATTTTTATGTGGTTAATAGGGTGTTCTGTGTGGTTGCCAGGGCATTACTGTTTGGTTGCTAAGGTATTAAGGGTGGTTTTAAAGGCATTGTTACTTGGTTGCTAGGATGTTCTGGGTGATTTCTAGGGCATTGCTATTTAGTTGCTAGGGTGCTCTGGGTTGTTGCGAAGGAATTGTTATGTGGTTGCTAGGGTGTTCTGGGTGGTTGCTAGGGCATTGCCATGTGGTTTCTAGGGTGCTCTGGGTGGTTGCCAGGGCATTGTTATATAGTTGCTAGGGTGTTCAAGGTGCTTTCTAGGGCATTGCTGTGTGGTTGCTAGGGTGTCCTGGGTTGTTGCCAGGGAATTGCTTTGTGGTTTCTAGGGTGTTCTGAGTTGTTGCCAGGGCATTGCTATGTGGTTGCTAGGGTGTTCGGGTGGTTGCTAAGGTGCTCTGGTTGGTTCCTAGGGCATTGCTGTTTGGTTGCTAGGGTGTTCAGGGTGGTTTCTATGGAATTGCTATGTGGTTGCTAAGGTGCTCTGGGTGGTTTCAATGTCATTTCTATGTGATTGCTAGGGTGCTGTGGGTGGTTTTTAGAGTATTTCTGTTTGGTTGCTAGAGTGTTATGGGTTGTTTACAGGGCATTGTTATATGGTTGCTAGGGTGCTTTGGGTGGTTGCTAGGGCATTGCTATATGGTTACTAGGGTGTTCTGGGTGGTTTCTTGGGCATTGCTGTGTGGTTGCTAGGGTGTTCTTTGTCAAAAGAGCCCACATACAACTCTCATTTTGGTCACTAGATATGTCTTGTGTCTTTCCAATGCAAGTATATGGAATATTTTTTGCCAGGCAAAAAAGCAGACCTTTCCTAAACAATTCATTTGATGTATCATTCATGTCTGTAGCACCAACAGTGTGTAAAGTGTGACACATTGAAGGTTAGTTTTAAAGCTTGTACAAATCCCCAGTGCTAATTATGATGAATAGTAATAGTGATGCATGCCTTAACAAGCACCATTACTATTAATTTTAATTTAAGGTCCCTTTCAAAACCTAAGTACGCTTCACAATACATTACAAAAACATTAATACAATAAAGAAACAAAAATACATCACAGGGTGCAGAAAAGGCATAAAACATCATAAAACCACAGTGGCAAACAGGTAAGAAAAAGATGGAAATGTTGCCCTGGTCTGGCAGCTGATATAGATTTCCTTGTCAGCAGTGTGGCTATGGAGTCTGAGTCCATGCTGCTGAATTATTAGCCAAAAGGGGAGGCATATACATTTTAAAAGTGGAGAGGGAGCAGAACTGAGCCTTCAGACCCTGTCAGTCCGGAACAACACATGATCTGTTTCGCAGTAGAAGACAATTACTGGTTTTCTCTAAGACAGAATGTTTGCCAGAGGAAAACTGACTGTCACTTGCCAGTGATGCTAAAGGCTGATTGGCAGGTGAGGAGGATATTATGGCAGACAGTCAAAAGCTGTGCTAAGGTTTATGAGGACTATGGCATTTAAGGGATAGTTTACACAAATATGAAACTTCTATCATCATTTATTCACCCTCATGTTGTTTCAAACCTGTCTGACTTGCTTTCTAAAACTTTGCACAAACTGTTAATGTTCTGACGTCAAAAGCAGTGCCAGATTGTTTCAAATCCCAATGTAAATGTGGTTTTCTTGCAGTGTCTGATTTTTTATAAAGAGCTGATTTTTGGTAGTTACAGTTACGAGCCCCTGCTTTTTGGCTTCTGTTTTTCCTGTGTGAGGCTACCAGTCAGATGTGGATGGAGACTCTAACCAACTACATCTGGAGTCCTGCTTATTTAAGAGGTGCTGGATGCACATCATGGCTGCACATCATGGCTGCTGTTGCCCCAGGAAACTGGCTACTCTGTTTGGTGTTTGTTTGTTGTTTTTTTTTGTTTGTTTGTTTTTTTTTAAAGGATGGTGATTTTGTCTTTTGTTTTAGTGGAAACATATTGCAATAGACAGAGTAGGCAAACAAGCTGACCCGTCAAGATTTTCTTGACTCTTTAGTTAATTGATGGTTTAATTTAGTCAGCTCACCTGTCCTTGTTTAGCATGGTTTTTATTTAGTGTTGACTTTTTCTATATTTTCATTGTAAAATAAACATCCTACTTTTTAACCATGGCCATTGCGACCTTTTTGTTTTCTACAGTACTTTGACAGCTTCTTATGTTGGTCCCAAATTTGGGTCGTAACATAAATTGGGGGCTCGTCCGGGATTTGGCCCACCTGTTTGCAGTACTACTTTGTTCTCTGTAGCATGCTTCATTTCTGACACTGGCCTGAATCACTATTTTGTTCTCTGTAGCAATGCTTCATTTCTGCCATTGTCCAGCATTGTTACTTTTGTTGTTTGTAGCTTGCTTTTGTTTCTGGATTTGGCATGCATTGATACTTTGTATTTCGTAGGACGCTTTGGTTCTGCCATTGGCATGCATTGCTACTTTGTTTCCCATGGCATGTTTGGTTTCTACTGCACTTCAACTCTCATAACAGTTACGTATCAGCGTATTGGTGTGCGTTAAATCACACTCATTATGTTGGCTTGATAAAAGCCAACACACTGTTTATTCTACAGACGTAGTTTAGGGTTTTTTCAAAAGCCCTAAATCAAGACCAAAATTTCTGACTGTAACTCCTCTTACAGTTTTCAAGCTACATGCATCAAACTTGGCACAGACGTTGACTCTGGTTGCTATGATTTTTTTTTTTTTTTTTTTTTTAACAGAACTGCCAAAAATAAATAAATAAATAAATAAAACATTCAAATGTAAACAAGGCCTTTAATCTGCTTTAATGGTCTCTTGCCATGTACACACTCAAAGTTTCGTGAGTGACAACACTAAAAGGTGATTTATTTTAAGTTGAATTAATTTTAATTAGTTAAACAGTACACAAATCAATTTGATAAAATTTGGTAATGAAATTGAAATGCTTAAATCTTAAAAATAGGCAATTTTTTATGTTCTTGCCTTGTCTTTCTTTCTCTCTTCATTTTTGTTTGTCTGTCTGTTTGTCTATCTATCTTCTATATCTTTCTTCTGTTTGTCTGTCTGTCTGTCAGTCTGTCTGTCTATCTATCATTCTGTCTGTTTATCTATTTCTCTATATACTGTATCTGTCTGTCTGTCTGTCTATCTACTGTATCTTTCTCTTTTCTTTTTCTGTTTGTCTGTCTCTCTCTCTCTCTCTATCTATCTATCTATCAATCTATCTGTCTGTAAACTTCAACTTAATTTTTTTAATTTAGTATAAACCCTTAGACAAGGCTTTGTCTCTTTCTTACTCTCACTTACACTTACACACACACACACACACACACACACACACACACACACAGAACAAACAGATTTTACTATCACAGTTGTCAGCTCTGACTCATTGGCTGTGGTCAAATCATTCTGCTCATGTTCAATCTCTATCAAAGTGGCATCACAAAAACAGCCTTAGATAGTTCTTTCTGTGCGTTGATTATCTTTAGTTTAGTGTGTCACTTGCTCGTGGGTGGGAATGTGGGGTCTACTCACTCATATGTCTCTTCATTAAAGTATTTCCTCATAGAAAACGCCAGAGTTGATCTGAAGAAAAACATCTCACTTGCATTCCACTCGTACTGAGAGAAAAACATTAGAATATTCAACAAAATGCATAGAAAATCAAAATGCTCTAATAAATAAATAAATAAACAAATGAATACAGAAGTCTGATATATGGCAGGCAATACATGTAAAATACAAACTTGTACATTACTTATTATTATATAGTTTTCACTAACATAAAAATGGCACATAAGTCATATTTACATATAACAAGACAATGCAGCTGCAGTTTAAACTGCACATTTAAAAAATATAAAAACATGAAACAAAACTAGAAAAAGATTAAAGTTAGAATAAAATAAGGAAATTATAGAAAGAATGAAGACTTCATGTTAAGAGTTATAAAATACTATATATATATATATATATATATATATATATATATATATATATATATATATACACACACTGGTGGCCAAAATTTTGGAATAATGTACAGATTTTGCTCTTATGGAAATAAATTGGTACTTTTATTCACCAAAGTGGCATTCAACTGATCACAATGTATAGTCAGGACATTAATAACTGATAAATTACTATTACAATTTGAAAAACAATGTTCAGAACTTCTTAAACTACTTCAAAGAGTTCTCATCAAAAAACCTCCATGTGTAGCAATGACAGCTTTGCAGATCCTTGGCATTCTAGCTGTCAGTTTGTCCAGATACTCAGGTGACATTTCACCCCACACTTCCTGTAGCACTTGCCATAGATGTGGCTGTCTTGTCGGGCACTTCTCACGCACCTTACAATCTAGCTGATCCCACAAAAGCTCAATGGGGTTAAGATCCATAACACTCTTTTCCAATTATCTGTTGTCCAATGTCTGTGTTTCTTTGCCCACTCTAACATTGTCTTTTTGTTTTTCTGTTTTAAAAGTGGCTTTTTCTTTGCAGTTCTTCCCATAAGGTCTGCACCCCTGAGTCTTCTCTTTACTGTTGTACATGAAACTGGTGTTGAGCGGGTAGAATTCAATGAAGCTGTCAGCTGAGGACATGTGAGGTGTCTATTTCACTCCTCAAAACAATGATTGACTGACGAGTTTCTAGAGAAAGCTGTTTCTTTTTTGCCATTTCTGACCTAATATTGACCTTAAGACATACCAGTCTGTTGCATACTGTGGCAACTCAAAAACAAACACAAAGACAATGTTAAGCTTCATTTAACAAACCAAATAACTTTCAGCTGTGTTTGATATAATAGCAAGTGATTTTCTAGTACCAAATCAGCAATTTAGCATGATTACTCAAGGATTAGGTGTTGGAGTGATGGCTGCTGGAAATGGGGCCTGTCTAGATTTGATCAAAAATGACTTTTTTCAAATAGTGATGGTGCTGTTTTTTACATCAGTAATGTCCTGACTATACTTTATGATCAGTTGAATGACACTTTGGTGAATTAAAGTACCAATTTCCTTTCGAAACAGAAAAATCTGTACATTATTCCAAACTTTGGGCCGCCAGTGTATATACAGTGGTGTGAAAAAGTGTTTGCCACCTTCCTGATTTCTTATTTTTTTTGCATGTTTGTCACACTTAAATGTTTCAGATCATCAAACAAGTTTAAATATTAGTCAAAGATAACACAAGTAAACACAAAATGCAGTTTTTAAATGAAGGTTGTTATTATTAAGGGAAAACAAAATCCAAACCTACATGGCCCTGTGTGAAAAAGTGTTTGCCCCACCTGTTAAAACATAACTTAACTGTGGTTTATCACACCTGAGTTCAATTTCTCTAGCCACACCCAGGCCTGATTACTGCCACACCTGTTCTCAATCAAGAAATCACTTAAATAGGACCTGCCTGACAAAGTGAAGTAGACCAAAAGATCTTCAAAATCTAGACATCATGCCGAGATCCAAAGAAATTCAGGAACAAATGAGAAAGAAAGTAATTGAGATCTATCAGTCTGGAAAAGGTTATAAAGCCATTTCTAAAGCTTTGGGACTCCAGAGAACCACAGTGAGAGCCATTATCCACAAATGGCGAAAACATGGAACAGTGGTGAACCTTCCCAGGAGTGGCCGGCCGACCAAAATTACCCCAAGAGCGCAGCGACGACTCTTCCAAGAGGTCACAAAAGACCCCACAACAACATCCAAAGAACTGCAGGCCTCACTTGCCTCAGTTAAGGTCAGTGTTCATGACTCCACCATAAGAAAGAGACTGGGCAAAAATGGCCTGCATGGCAGAGTTCCAAGACGAAAACCACTGCTGAGCAAAAAGAACATTAAGGCTCGTCTCATTTTTGGCAGAAAACATCTTGATGATCCCCAAGACTTTAGGGAAAATACTCTGTGGACTGACAAGACAAAAGTTGAACTTTTTGGAAGGTGTGTGTCCCATTACATCTGGCGTAAAAGTAACACCGCATTTCAGAAAAAGAACATCGTACCAACAGTAAAATATGGTGGTGGTAGTGTGATGGTCTGGGGCTGGTTTGCTGCTTCAGGACCTGGAAGACTTGCTGTGATAAATGGAACCATGAATTCTGCAGTCTACCAAAAAATCCTGAAGGAGAATGTCCGGCCATCTGTTCGTGACCTCAAGCTGAAGCGAACTTGGGTTCTGCAGCAGGACAATGATCAAAAACACACCAGCAAGTCCACCTCTGAATGGCTGAAGAAAAACAAAATGAAGACTTTGGAGTGGCCTAGTCAAAGTCCTGACCTGAATCCTATTGAAATGCTGTGGCATGTCCTTAAAAAGGCAGTTCATGCTCAAACTCTCCAATGTGGCTGAATTACAACAATTCTGCAAAGATGAGTGGGCCAAAATTCCTCCACAGCGCTGTAAAAGACTCATTGCAAGTTATCGCAAACGCTTGATTGCAGTTGTTGCTGCTAAGGGTGGCCCAACCAGTTATTAGGTTTAGGGGGCAATCACTTTTTCACACAGGGCCATGTAGGTTTGAATTTTGTTTTCCCTTAATAATAACAACCTTCATTTAAAAACTGCATTTTGTGTTTACTTGTGTTATCTTTGACTAATTTTTAAACTTGTTTGATGATCTGAAACATTTAAGTGTGACAAACATGCAAAAAAATAAGAAATCAGGAAGGGGGCAAACACTTTTTTTCACACCACTATATATATATAATCTGTTTGTTCTTTGTGCGTGCGTGTGAGAAGTGAGAGTAAAGAGACAAAGCCTTGTCGAATGTTTAAACTGAACACTGAAATTTTTTTTTTTTATTAAGTTGAAGGTTACAGATATATATATACAGTATATATAAACATACAGTATAAACGCATATATAAAGGTGTTTCTTCAACTTCGGACAATTTAATATCCCAGGAGTTGATTTTTATTAAAACATTTATTTGAAAAAAATAAAATACAAAAAATACAAATCTCCTGTGATGCATGTTGGACATTGTTAGTAGACAAATTAAATAAACTAGTGAAAGTCTAACAAATATTTCAACGAGACTTTATTTTCTAGAAGTAAGAACACTGTTTAAAGTGCCTGAAGTTGAAGAAACAAAATGCAACAGATCCTGTATGTCAAAATATAGAAAACCTATTTGGATTTTAAAATATTGCCATAGGTTGGGAATTGGGCATTCCAAATTGGGGAGAGTGGGAGAGGGTAGAATTTTTTTTTTTTTTTTTTAATAAATAAAATACAATTATATATATATATATATATATATTGCCATAGGCCTATATAGGAATATTAGTATATCAGTGAAAACCATATATAAAATATATACTGTATGTCCATATTTTGCCTTCCATTGCCATATATCAGATTTCTGGATGGGATATGGACATCAAATTCAGTGGAAAGAAGAGAAGCAAAACCAAACCCTACAGCATTATCTCCTAGGGCCGTCTTAAGGCTGAGTCTGACTTTATATCCTTCTTTGCCATCTACAAATAGAGAGAGAGTTCAATTAAATACAGAAATATTCACTTGCAGTGTAAAACAGTGGACGTTCTGTTTTTTGTGCACTGATAACAAAGACTGTCAGTTAATTGAAGAACGCGCATGTGCATTAGCTGGACCAGCCTGAAAAATAGCGTTTTTTAGCGTGAAGAAATGCACCATTTATGAAACCAGTGTTGTCAGATTATACTGCCGATTTTACATATGTTGTTTGATCGTAATCTTGATCAGCCGTTTTGGAAATTTCGGTCTTTCCCTATTCAAGTAGATTGGAGCTGTACTTTTATGCTGCTTGTAACCATAGAAAATAGCTGTCCGAGAGTGTTCAAAGGTGGCCACTGAGTGGACTGACTTGCCTTGAAAGGGACTTTGACTGATAAAAGTCCTGCTGAGTGCATCCTTGCTTACCATTGTCTCGTAAAACATTCTCGTTTGGGAATTCGTGCCACTTTATTTCTCCATTTGGAATTCAGGATGACACTTTACTGAACAATAAAATATTGCTAGTCAGAAAAGTAAATTACGTACTTTACTTGCTTAGTGACAACTTTGTCCTTAAACTCTCTTGAAGTTTAGCTACTCTGCAATTTCACATTCCCACTGAAATGTTTCACTTTCCTCTTTTGCTTTTAGCTACCCAGAAATGCATTTCCCTGCAGGGTGGATCTCATGAAAACATGCACTTATGTTTATGCAACCATTAGGCCTAGAATCAAAATTCTTTTTGTTCCCTCTTGAGTCCTTGGCTCATGCCGAGTCAATTGCACACCATGGTTTCAATTTCCGTCTGACTAGATTTTCCGGCATTTAGAATTTTCAAATGTTCACTTTTGTTAATTCCTCCTAGACTGTAACTCCCATTTGCACAAAATTTGACATGTATCATCTAGGGACAATGGGGACAAAAAGTTAATAAAAGCTTTTTGATAAGCCAAACCGTTCTCAAATAACGCTTCAACTAATTTGACGGCAAGCACGCCAAAATCGTCACGATTCACCCTGTTATTACCAACAAGATTCAAGATGTTCCTAATAATTCCAGTAACTACATTTAACAATTGAACTGACACAAACAGCACATAAACAAAAATGTTTTTGCATGTATTAATTCTGTCTAAAGCTATATAGTTACAACATTCAGCCTTTCAAAAGGCTCAGCAAATGTTCCAGAGTTTTCTTTCCACTGTAAAAACATTAATAAAGGCATTTAAGTTGAGAGCAAATGACCCATAGTGGGTGACCAGACCAGAGGAAAATTTCACTCTTCAAACACACACTAATAATGCTTAATTTCAGAATAAACATTGTAATAGATTGTTCCTGGGTAGTCTTTAAATGTATTACCTTTACAGAGATCCTGTGCTACCATGGAAGGCAGCAAAATCAAAAGAAGGATTCCCGTTAGCATGTCTTTATCTGGATGAACAACACAATATCAGTCTTGTTATCACATATGCTGCTGAATTCAGCAGTCAGAGATTATAAACTGGTAAAGAGGGCTGGACACAGCAGTTTAATGGTTGAGCAATGACTAGTCCTGCCTCCTTAGACAGAAATACAGAGGAAACATGATATATTCAGTCTGTTACATTTACAGTAAAAGCAAAATAAAAAATAAATAGTGCCTGTATATTTTACAGTTCATAAATGTATATAAATACCCTGCAAAATTATTATTATTATTTTTTACTGAAAATGAATGTAAAAATGGTTAAGTAAAAAAAAATTGTATTGGTTAACCGGTTAAAAAAAAAAAAAAATTATATATATATATATATATATATATATATATATATATATATATATATATATATATATATATACACCGATCAGCCACAACATTAAAACCACCTAATATTGTGTAGGTCCCCCTCCTGTCGCCAAAACATCTCCAACCCACATCTCAAATTAGCATTCTGAGATGCTATTCTTCTCACCACAATTGTACAGAGTGGTTATCTGAGTTACCGTAGACTTTTTCAGCTCGAACCAGTCTGACCATTCTCTGTTGACCTCTCTCATCAACAAGGCGTTTCCATCCTCAGAACTGCCACTCACTGGATGTTTTTTGTTTTTGGCACCATTCTGAGTAAACTCTAGAGGCTGTTGTGTGTGAAAATCCCAGGAGATCAGCAGTTACAGAAATACTCAAGCCAGCCCATCTGGCACCAACAATCATGCCATGGTCCAAATCACTGAGATCACATTTCATCCCCATTCTGATGGTTGATGTGAACATTAACTGAAGCTCCTGACCCGTATCTGAATGATTTTTTGCACTGCACTGCTGCCACATGATTGGTTGATTAGATAATCGCATGGATGATTGTTGGTGCTTTCACAAATCTTACTCTGTGCATGCACATTTTTCTGTCATGTTTGTAACTTCATTTACGCTTTTACAGATCTTACTCTGCACATGCAAATCATTTAGGCACTATTTTACCTTCAAAAACTACTCTTAAATTTATGGTGAAAATACAACAATTGGGCATGCCCAGAAGTCCCTGCATGATATTTATGTTTCTTCTTATTTTTTATATAAGTTATGTACATTTGGGTGTTTTATGTTCAATTTTATGTTGTTTACTTTGATGTTTTTTGCATTATTTAAGTGTAATATGTGTAACCCTGATGGTGTTTTGTGTTTGTGTGAGTGAAAAGGGCCACTCTTGATACATTTTAAGGTAATGTGTTACTATGGTGGTTAACAGAACATTTGAAGGGTTTTTAAAATAATTAAAAAATTACAGTTCTCTCATCATTTACTCTCCCTCCAGATCCAGCTGTTTTTGGTGAGAACAGACAAAAGTATAACACCTTTTTCACTGTACACTTTCAGTAACACTTCCTATAGTGCCATCTAGTGCTCGGCGCATGCGTCGAGAACTAGGAAGTGTATTCAATCTTGAAATCATGATCGTGCCTAGAGGCTGCAATGACAAGGTGTACAGTGAAAAAGGAGTTATATTTTGGTCTGTTCTCACCCAAAACAAGTTGGATCACTTCAGAAGACATTGATTAAACCACTGTAGTCTAATGGATTATGTTTATGCTGACTTTATCTCCTTTTTGAAGCTTTTGGAGTTCTGGTCACTATTCACTTGCATTGAATGGACCTCAGGGCGTAGATTCCGGGGGGATGGGGGAAGGTAACCCCCCAATAATCAAAACAAGCAAGAACAACCCCAATATTTATACCATGATCAATGGAAACATGTAAATGCTTCACGCTGCATTTTACAAATGGCTTACTTATAGTTGTCTCTGCACATTAAGCTGGTATACAAGAAAGTATGTTAAAGAAATATCCTGGGTTCAATGCAAGTTAAGCTTAATCGACAGCATTTGACTGAATTACCATAAAAACTAATTTTTGACTCATCCCTCTATTTCTTTAAAAAAAGCAAAAATCAAGGTTACACTGTGGTACTTAAAATGGAAGTGAATGGGGTCAATTTTTTTAGGGACATAAAGGCAGAAATGTGAAACTTATAATTTTATAAAAGCACTTACATGAATTCTTCTATTAAAACTTGTATTATTTGAGCTGTTAAGTTGTTTAAATCGTAGTTTTTATGGTCGTTTTAGGGTTTTATGGTTTATGGCATTATGTCGTCATGGCAACACAGTTGTAAAATTGGACATACCTTTACACAGAAAAGGTAATTAAGCAATTTAACCACACTAAAATCATGTTAACATGCATATTATTTTCGTCTTGTGACTATACTTTTGAAAAAGTGAATATTTTAACGTTTACAGATTGGCCCCATTCACTTCCATTGTAAGTGCCACACTGCTTTTTTTTTTTTTTTTATAAAGACAAGGAGGGAAGTTGTAATTAATGTATACATTTTTATACTACATTATACAACAAATACTGATGATTGAGCTTAACGTGTATTGAACCCAGAATATTCCTTTAAAACTGAAAAAGTTACACACTTCTTAAAATGTAATCTGTTCACAAACGTATAACTAACAAACATATATAGACCACACTAAGACATGCGATATACATAAATAAACAACAGAAATATATCATGCACAAACATAAAATGAAACATATAAAGCATAATCAAATGTGATATGTCAAGCAGGGACTCTGAGAAGGTCTTTTTGCTGTTTTCACCATCATTTATAAGGTGACGCATACTTTTTATCTACAAAAAACTGAATTTTAACTTTGTTTTTGTTAGTTACATCTATACTTTTTACTTCCAAAAATCATATTTGTACATTATTTCAACACACAATTACATGTATTTTTGTTAAAAATCTGTTAAAATGACTAATTTTTTTTACAGTACAGTCATCTATGCAGCTAGAAAGCGTCAGACGAGGCCATAAATGTGAATTAAAAGGGGAGCTACTCGCTCAGCTTGATTTGATTGTGCACTGTTGTGAAATAATCATGTGAAAAATAGTGCGGGAGTGTGTAATCAGCTCTTCTGTTTGCTCAGAGGTCTATGAGCACATATGAATGCAAATATGTGTGATTTCTCCTCATCGTAACAACAGCTGTGCATGCGTTGACCTGTTTTCCGTAATAATGCCTGTACTTTCAACGCAATGCATAAACACACTGCAGTACAAAGGTACATATATATATATGTATATATATATATATATATATATATATGTCTGAGAATCACTTATATAAACCTCACTTTTGACTTCCAGCTTTTTTTTTTTCGTTATTTAATGTTTAAGGTGGGCCAGAAATGGGTTGAAAACAAAAAATATCAGGGGAAGTTCTTAGATGAAAATTGTTCCTTCACTAAACTTTTGACGACTGAAACAAACAGCATCTTCCGTCTTCCCACTTCTTGAGATGAACGTTTTTCTACTAAAAGCCAATCAGACAATAAAGGAGTTTGATGGTTAACCACTGTCTGACACTGCAAAATGTGGAAACATTTATTGCAGTTAATTGATCACCTAATAAAGACACCAGGTTTACTCAATCCCTTAACTTTTTCCAGCGTGCATTAATCACAGGTTTTCCACCTTTAAAGATTCAGGGATGCCCCAACCCGTTTCAGCCAGCACAGGGACCCCCGATATGCACAAAAGTATGCCCTTAAATTCCAGTAGACAAACCTTAATGCCACCATGGCATACAATGACATTCTTAGACAATTGTGTCCTTCCAACTTTGTGTGTTTTTGTATGTTTTCCACGGAAGAAAGAAAGTCATACAAGTTCGGAACAACATGAGGGTGAGAAAATGATGACAGAACTGTCTTTGGGGAAACTGCCCCTTTAAAGGGATAGTTCCCCAAAATGAAAATTCTCTCATCATTTACTAACCCTCATGCCATCCCAGATGTATATGACTTTCTTTCTTCTGCCAAACACAAACAAAGCTGAAAATCTCAGCTCAGTAGGTCTTTACAATGCAAGTTAATGGAGGCCAGAACTTTGAAGGTCCAAAAAGAATATAAAGGCAGCATAAAAGTAATCCATAAAACTCCAGTGGTTAAATCTATGTCTTCTGAAGTGATATGATAAGTGTGGGTGAGAAACAGATCAATATTTAAGTCCTTTTTTTATTTTTTACTATAAATCTCCCCTTTCACTTTCACATTCTTCTTCTTTTGTTTTTGGCGATTCACATTCTTTGTGCATATTTCCACTTTCTGAGGAGGGAGAATTTATAGTAAAAAAAATGACTAAAATATTGACCTGTTTCTCAGCCACACCTCTCATATTCCTTTTGAAGATATGGATTTAACCACTGGAGTTGTGTGGATTACTTTTATGCTGCCTTTATGTGCTTTTTGGGCCTTCAAAGTTCTAGCCACCATTCACTTGCATTGTAAGGATCTACAGAGCTGAGATATTCTTCTAAAACTTTTTGTTTGTGTTCTGCAGAAGAAAGAAAGTCACACACATCTGCGATGGCATGAGGGTGAGTAAATGAAGAGAGAATTAACTATCCCTTTAAGCTTCTTTTTTTTTCTTCCTCATTTGATCAATATCAGCAAATTCCTAACTGGACATACAATCTTTTGAAACTCTCATCTTAGAACAATGAAACTGTTTAGTTGCCATTTGTCACATAAAGGTGTCATAAAACGCTGCATTGCGACCGAATGAATTACTGCTCTCACAAGACACAGACAGATTAAGAGAACACCCGAGATCTACCCTCATAAAATCCCTTTATAATGGATATAGTAAACTTAAGTGATTTACATTTAATGTATACAGCCAGTCCTCTTGGGTAACCTGAAGTGTCTTGATCAAGGGTACAATGGTGATAGTTCTTCATGGGTCAAACCTTTTGGTGTTTGATCATGCAATCTTTCAGTTACGAGTCCCAATTGTTAACCACAAAGCTGCAGCTTTGAGTTAATTTTGTAGACACAAGATGGCAGTAAAGATCTAATGTATTCATGGATTCTGTATTAATCTCTAAAGTGAAATTATTACGATTTAAAAATGAATATAATTAATAAAAAAGGACTCATCAACTTAATAAATGGTTTAAAATATGTGTTATCTTGTTGATTTGAGTCAACAATTAAAATCTCAAAAATAGAGGCAAATACAAACATTAAGACAAGCCATGTTTACATCTTGAATACTGAAATTCTGCATTAGTTTGTAGTGAGTGTAAAGGTCATTTCTTTAAAC